>NW_017297714.1:89496-222060 GCF_001594075.2 Trachymyrmex cornetzi | reverse complement strand
ATATTATTTTTTCTCTTAGTCTTTTCATAATACGATTTTTAATTTAAAATTGGGATGCAGCGTAAACCACCACACCTGTCCGTAAAACAGACAATAAGCTAACTTAATCTTTATAATGTTGCTTTATAGTGTCAAATAAGTCTATTGGAGCTGAAGGCAATCGTGCATATATGGAACAACTCCAGAAAAACTATCGCGTTATATATTATATTTGCATTTTGCAGAACAGCATAAAGTAAATATGCATATAATTCAATAAAAATGTTTTATAACGAAGTAAAATGATTCTGAAAAATCTTATATACATTCACTGATAGGTACTTTATACAGATAATTCCTGTAAAAGAAAAAGAATAGGAATACGTAGCATTACTGCCTACTGTGTCAATTTTGGAGCCCATTTTGTCAGACGCTCATTTTTGCTTACCTTATGAAAACATTAATTATTGAAAAATTGCAAATAGTATTATAAAAACTGCTTATACTATCTGATAGAAGACAGTTTTCAGTTTGTAATTACGTTTTTAAAGTTTTATTTTTACCTTTTGTTTAAGAAATATTGTCTAAAAACAAAGTGATATGTCGGTATCGGCGACTTTCCTCTACATATATAAATGAGAGTTTATTCGCAATTCATTATCACTGTGCATTGTAGCGTAACTTGCGCTTTTATGTACAGCGATAGTGCAGACTTGCTTATATAATGCTGATCGTGGTATCATTTATAATGTACTTGAATATAATTAATGTAAATATATCGTAATGACACTCACACTGACATTCACACGATACATAGGTAAATATCGCGAGTTTTGTGCCAATATGCGCTTGCAGGAGCACTTTGATGATGTTATAAATATATGTAGATTTAATATCTCTACATATCTATAACTTCAAAAGCAATATTTGCAGAAGACATTAATATTTACAACGTGTTCAACGCTTTGCATTATGATTTTACATTAAAACGATACTTTGATATTTTTTTTCGCAGTAAAATTATAAAAATTAAACAGAACAAAACTGCAATCGATACGTATATTAACATGAGTAACCAATCCAGAGAAAGTCCTCGTCAGTGTCGCTTGAGTAATGAGTTGCAACTGTGATTTCGTCATTGTTACTACTATGTTGATACATCCAAAGCACGCAGAAGACAAATCACAAGTTCGGATGGGCAGGTTGCCGCACAGTTGTGTAGCACAACTGATACCGAAATCGCGAATACGTGTCGCGAATTTGTGGTCGAAATCGTTGCGACACGATAGTACTCGGGCATCGATGCGACACGCCTGCCGCAACTTAATTAATGACGTTCGACATCCGCGAATCGTCGGATAATTCGCCGACGTGGTTTCCGGCCCTTAGCATTTCGGTCGGTTACGCAGAGATGTCATAAGGTCCAGGCATGCGACCCAGCCGGGTATTGTCCTGTCTCGATTCATCTCCTCATTTCCATTATCGGCGACATCGAGACATTCCTGGGAAATGTTTCCCTGCGATTTATCGCCTGCCCGTACGCCGGACAGGTCCGTGCGCCCGTGGTCAAAGATAATCCCATGCTCGATGCAAACCTTAGGCAAACAACGGTGTATCTGCATTTCAGGGCTACGGTCCGGCATGTTAGCAGGGTAAACTGAATGGCGCTGAAATGTGCCGCAACTGTGTTTGCTTGCGTTCTGAGACTACGGTAAATCTACCGAAAGGAAGCACCATCTCGCACAACGTAGGTCCTTTTAACTTCGAAATGGCAGAGATGAGTACGGCTGATCCAGTGAATTTCTCTTTTTTTTCTTTTTTGTCGACTCTGTAGTATTATTTTTCCTGATTTACATAACTGCATCAGGTGGAATCTAATGCTAGAGAGTACTTTATATCCAGTTGCTTTTAGTTTCTCTTTTCCCCCTCTCTTTTTCCCTTTAACCTTTATTTTTTAGCGAGTAAACAAAGAATGGAAATCTATTTAGTCGAATCATAAAAATGTTTTAGCAAACGAGTCGATTAAGAAAAAATTTACGTGGTATTGAATATACGAAACTTTTTTTTCATGCAAAAATGCGAATATATTATAGACAAATATTAGATATATACATATATGTATACATAGACAGATATTAGATATACACATATACAGGGTGTCCCAAAAAGGTCGGGACACCTAAATATCTCGGGAAATATAAGTTTTACAGAAAAGTGTTTCAGACAAAAGTTATATATGGTTCTAAAAATATATGATTTTAAAAATATCTATTCACTGATCCTATCAGTTTGACCTTGGGTTGCGTAGCCAAGGTCAGGTCAAGGTTACATTGATTTTCTAAAATGGAACACCCTATTTTTGATTCAAGAATCTAATAGCTGATGTCGAGAGCTTTCCAAAACGCTATAATGAAATATTTTTTCATGAAATACTTTTCAAGTTATAATGCTTCAAAGTTATAGTATCGCCGGCATTAGCATTACCCAAAATATTTAATTTTGGAGACTGGCCAGTCAAGGCGAGATCGGTCGGTAGTCCGTGAATCTTGACCATCAGTTAACGCACAAATAAAAACATTAATTATTTACTTTACATTTTATCGGCAAGGATAAGTTGTAATTATTTTAAATTATATATATATATATATATATTTATAGAATCAATGTATTGACTTGAAGAATTTATACTTTCTAATTCTCTTGACGATTGTTTTGCTGATTTGAAAAAATTTGGAAATAAAGAAATCACAAATGAAGTGAAAACATTAAGCAAATGCAATATTATTAAAATATTTATATATTTTTTCTTTAGAGCTATATATATTGCACGCAGAATTATCCAACAATTTATTGTAGATTTTTACATAATTTTTTTCGTGAAGTAGATATAATAAAGTTTTTCTAAGATTTAAGGTATTTTACAATAGTAATGCGATTGAAATTATATTTAAAACTTTTACTGTGCGATCTTATAACTTTACTTTAAAATTTAATATAATTCATTTTGCCGTTTGCTCAGAATCTTAACCGTTAAAATTAATAAAATTATATAAATTATATGGAAACGATGGAATCGCAGCGGATATTTATAAATAATATCGAATAATATTTCAAAAAGAAGATATATTCAATATAGAATCTTTATTTTCAAATTATGATAAAAATATATAATTTTAATTCACGTTCATCGAGAATATTAAACGCTACACAGACTTGCAGGATCAAAGTTATTTCGGTTGGATATTTCAATGATTTTTTCTCAATCCTTTTATAATAATTCATTGTGAATGTCCATCGCCGATTTCGCAGGACCTTTTCTTAAAACGTAGAGAATTTCAGAAAGTTGAGAACAGCTTATCGATATCAGGGAATGGAAAGTTACTTTTTAAAAGTAACAAGTTACAGTTACTCGTTACCGAGTAAGAAAAGTAACAAGTTACCGTTACTAGTTACCGATTTTTAAAAGTACAGAGTTACCGTTACTTAAGAAAGTAACTTTTCGTTACTTTTCCGTTACTCTTTTTTTAAATCGACGACCGCCAATCACAGCGGACGGGCCTAGGATCTTCTTAGTCTCAAGCGCTATGCACTGTAAAAAATTGTTGTGTAAAATTACAACTATTATACTGGATAATTTTAAGACCCACTATAATAGTTGTAAACGTCCACACGTTTGTAAATTTGCAATATGCAAATAAAAATAATTTTTTGGTTTGTAATTAAGCAGATTGTGGAAGTACAATTACAATGTGTGTATGTGTAGTTACAGGAACGATAATATAACAATATATTTCGCACTATATATTATTATACATTTATCAACAATACGCGAAAAATTTCTGTTATATTACAATAATATTACTAAAATTTGGATAATTTCAGAAAATATTCAAAATTTTTTCTGCTATTTACGTAATTTTCAATATAAAATAAGATATATTTACACAATAAAAGCAAATTTACATAATTTTTGTGGAATTACATAATTTCTGTAAAATTGCAGAATTTTTTATATTTACAGGACTAATCATGTAATCTATTTTACATCTATTATATGTAAATTTACGAAATTTGTTTACGGTGTAAGTGGCTTGTGTCGTATCGTGTTCAATCATGTAACAATAAAAGTAACTGTAAAATTCGTTACCGTTACCAAAAAAATGTAATTTTGTTATCGTTACAGTTACCAAAGAAAAAAAGTAACGCAGTTGCTAGTAAAGTTACCAAAAAAGTAACTTGTAACTGTAACTTCGTTACAAGTAACGCAGTTACTTCCATTCCCTGATCGATATGCAATAATATTCCATCTCGCGCAACACGTGTCGCGCGAATATATCAGGAATATAAATTGTAGGCAATGATGAAGTCCATGGCCACACCTCTATTCTGTTTCGCACGTATTAATCCATTTATTTTATGGAACAAATAAATTAGAGATTTACAATGAAAATAAAGGAAACAAGAGAGAATAAATGCAAAACATACATTATTACAAAGAAATGACTTACAGTACTCAAACTTAATTTATGATAATTTTGTATTATTATTTTCATCGAATATATATTATTTACTGGATTACATTGTCATATGTATTGGGGCGAAAAAATACATTTTTGCGGATTTTATAAGCATGCATATAATATGGAAAAATAAATTACAAATTTTTATATGAAAGGTTGGTCATAAATTGGATAAAAATATTGGCTTACAATAAAGTACAAAAAAATCACTAATTTTTCATCTGCAGTATTAGAAGTTTAGAATTTTTTGTTCTATAAGAAAAAATTTAATCGATAAACGATACAAAATTTGGCCTTTTCTCTCACAGTATTTGCATTCCTAATAGTATGTAGAAGCTCTATAATTAATAAGTGTTGATACTAAATTTATTCATTTAACATGAATGCTTTATGCACGGACTTTTAAAAAGAACGTATAAATTGAACCTTATTACTACTTTTTTGCGATGACTGATCAGTGGAGAGACATGTTCTTCGTATCGTGAGAGACCGCCATTACGAAACAGTTCGATAACAGTTTGATGTTGAAGGAATTAATTAATGTAATTAAAAATGTAGCGAATGTAATTAAAAATGAAGCGAAAATAAAAACATACATTCGTTTCAAAGTTTGTCTTAATTTATTTAAATACGTACATGTTATAAATAGCTGTGGAGCGAATTCTAAAAAACGAATAAAAAATGAAATAAAAGTCCCGAAAAGTAAAAAATTAGATTGAATTACATTGTATTATATTATACGTAAAAAATTAAATTAAAATTACATTATGTATATTATTTTTATAAAAAATACAATTTATAAAACTATTAATTATCTTTGCTTTAGTTATATTTTTAATTTTTGTTATTTTTATTATTATTAACGATTTATCCTTAATTTTATACATTTTTCTTAATTTTTTTCTTGTTTTCGCTATCGATTCCAGTTTTTATTTTCCTTTAATTTTAATCAATATTATCTTTGTTTTCAATATTCTGGTTTCTTATCTCTCTAACACTATCTTGTTTTAAATATGTCTGAATACAAATGAATAATCAAACTGCTCAATGACACATAAATTCTATTAATTTAATTCTGTAATTTAATATAATAAATTATGAAATGTTTAATTTTAAATGTTAAATGTGCGTTAAATGTATTTACAATGATTTATGGTTTATGCCTATAATTAGTATCTAATGATAAGTTAAGAAGTAGAATCATTTAGCTAATAAAGAATCGATGCTAATCGAGCGTAAATTAATAACGAAAAGTAATCAATGCATGTTTCATGAAAATTGATTAATAATAAATAATATAGTGTCTCTACTATAAACATTTCTTAATTTCATGGAAAGTTTTGCATACTTATACTATTAGTGATGTATATTTGCATTAATAAACCTATGGAACAAAATTTGATTTTTTTTATAACATGAGTGTGAACAGCTATTTCTGACGTATTTTTATCTGCTAAATACAAATCCGTTGACAAAATTTGGTTAGCACGTCACAATTCTGAAAAAAAAAACGGCGCAAAAGAGACAAGAAACGATTTTGAAGATTCTCATGATGTTGCAACACTGGGACTAAATTTTTTTCTAAATTTTATTAATGCCATGCGAAAATATCAACTTCTAGCTTTAAAATGCACTTTGGTTCGCGTTTGGATATGTTTTTTCATTTTCAAAATATTAATTTAAGAATAATTCTGTCCCTCCCCCATGCAATACATGTATCTACATGTATATATCTCGAAAAGTATATCAAACTAAACAAAATTGGATTTTAAAACTAAAAGTAATTCATACTTTCGTAAAAAACATTATCATTAATAAAATTTAGAAAAAAATTTAATACCGATTCAAAACAATATCATAAAAATCTTCAAAATTTATTTTTACTTTGATACCATTTTTTCAAAATTGTAATATGATAGACAATTTTGACAACGGATTCGTATTCATCAGATAAAAATACGATGAAATAACTATTTACACTCGTATTACAAAATGATGTAATCAACACAGTGTAATCAATCTTTTTTTAAATATTAGTAAAGTTTAGCATGAAACACAAAAAATAGTACACGTGTAGAATATAAGCAGTTATATTCTAAAAAGATACAAAGATGCAATTTGAGAAGTATTGACAAATATATCCAATATAAGATCGGATAGACAGCATGATATTGGATACGTGAAGATTAATAAGATTAAGATCAGATACTTTTACGGAAACATTATTACGCCATGACCCTTGTTTCAGAAATAAGTAAAACTTTTTTTCGTCACTCTCGGAGGCTCAATTTGGCGAAAGTTCGAAAGAAGAAGAAAATAAGAGTACAAATGGAACAAAGCGTAAGGCAGGTAGCACGGATATAGGTCACCCATGAAAATAAGTAGAATTCATGATTTCCGGCGGTGATATTAGCGCCTTTGCATTTTCACAGTGGCGCAAGGAACGCGACTTCGCGATATTAAAAAAGAATATACAAATGGATAAGCTTTCGAGTTCTTCTTGAGATATTACGTTGCTCGAAGCTATGAATAATTTCTGCAGCCGACGACAGTGCCGAGATCTGTTGCTTACGCTTCGCGGAGCAGGTATTTTCATCATTGAAATTTTACAATAACTCTCCGAAAAGTGCACGAGCGCTGTATCATCTCTCGTATTATTAATCGACGTATGTTCCCTATGAACTTGCAGTTCTTTTTCAAGAGAGAGCGTAATCGATATTCGGAATAAACTCGGTCATCTGAAATTCATTTAGAGTTGCATTCTCGTTATGTTGTTTTTCCATTTAGTATAACAGCAAGACTTTTTTGATAGATCTCTTTGCTTGATCACTTTTCAATTATGTCCATAAAATATAATTGGATTTAAATTTTGATTTATAATTTAATTTACTCCCTAAATTCTTTGGAGTAGAACCCTTCTAAAGAGCGAAAATTGAGCTAGTCTCAAAAAAGAGTACTGTGGTTCAATTTTTAATTTTTAAAAATGAAATTTTACTCTTCACAGTGACAATTCACTCTAAAAGTTTTAGTAATATAATATTATAATAATATGTAATAATATTTCCTTGCTGTATTACATCATTGATTAATACCTACAGTAATTAGAGATGTGTACAAATGTGTACACCGTTACAATGTTTATTAGTAATAATTTCTAAAAAATATTTAAATAAGAATTTTTTACTTGAAACTGCGAAAAATAAACTGTGTAACGAATACATATAAAATAGGAAAAACCTGATTTTATATTTTTGAAACTTTCCATCGATTACAGGTGTACCGAAAATGTTATTTGAAACCGTGTATACATACACGGCTGCTTAAAGCCCATTATTTCCACGTGATTCAATTTCGCCGCCCCTTCGAATTCTTCCTTCCATGAATACGACGGTCCCGCATTTCACAACGCTCATCGATTTCGCGGAGAAAAGATCGAGTTTATAAACTGTTCATAGCCAATGAGCTCGACTTGTACACGAACTTCTGCATTTTGAAGTGGCGCACCGAGAATCGAGGTCTTCTGCCGATTGTCTCGTCTAAATAGCGTTTACACCGAAATCACGATGGTTTCCTGCTTGCAAAATGACCAAACTTTTGAATTGTCAAACTCTTTGACAAAGTAAACATAATGAAAACAGTTCTTATCTCACGCTGATCTTTTCAATTTAATGGCTTATAATTATGTAAATTTATTTATGTCGAAGATGTTTAAAATAGAATCCTTTAAATGTACTCCTTCATTTTTTATTGGCATTTGTTATTATTCTCTGTTCTCTCTTCTTTCTTATTTATATTTCTTTCATTTATAAGTTGGTAAAATGTTTGTAATTAATTTATTAAATTAAGTACGTTTTAATTATTTAAAGAAAATATAGGTATGTTATGAAGATTCAAAAATACTTAATACTTTTCACGGTAATTATAATCTTTTTTAAACATATGAAAAGAAAAATACAGTGTAGCTATATATGAAGCATTTAGGATGCATGAATAGTTCGCTTAATAATTAGAGCAGGAAGCAAAGCTACTGCATTATTTATCATCACTTTAGTCTTCCTTTTGACCCACGTTTCACTCGATTTCTTATTCGACTCATCTTCAAAGAATCCAGAGCTACATTCAAAGATCTTTACATTCCAATAAACCTTTCAATACTTTTTGAATAAATAATTGAACAATCAGAGAGAGAAATTTACGATCTATCAAACAGTTTTAAATATGTCATAAATTAACTTCTGAATATTGATTCTCTCATTTTAAAAGAAATGTAAAGAACTGATAAATAAATTACTCTGTTAAAAAGAATAAATGCTACTTTAATGTATGAGCAGTTTTTTGTTGATTTTATTTTTAATATAATAGATAAAAAAAGGATGACTTTTTTATTGTGTAGTGAAAAAAAAACGATTTATAAACTCTGTATCTCCACAATTATTCTTCAATTATAAACCAATTATATCTATTTCAAATCAATATCTAACTTTTGTGTTCCTGAAGTCGCCGTGCTTTCCTTAACTGGATAATTTATTTAAGGAAGAGAAATATTAAGGAGACGTGCTAAATCTCGTAAGTACTTTTGGCGAAGTGGCGTGCGAACAGCGATAACGACAAAAAGCGAGCAAAATGGCGCGATATCGAAGCTGAATCTGTGGTAACGAAGCACTATAACGGGTAGATCGATACGCAGAGCGAGCCCTTTCATTTATCCGATGTGTTTCGTCGCACTCTGCATGCGACTCTAGCGAAAAGTTTCCAGTGAGCGTGCAGCTCATAGGACGCGTAACACGGTCGCATATTTTGCAGCAGCAAAATCGTTCCTCTGAGATCAAAACTGCGCGGCGTCGTTTTCCTGGAAGAATGAGAATATGGGTCGCAACGCACATAGGTCGAAAGAAGTGACAATAAAATCCGCGAGAAAACGCGGAAGCGGTTACGTTTATTTTTTCAAATGCTACTACGAGACGGTTGCCTCTTGAGTCCGCTCCATTTTTGCGACGTAGAATCCTTGTCAATTTTCCCAACCATTAAATTATGTTCGATTCCAAATAGAAGCGAAAACGCGTTACTGGAACACGGGACTTCTTGATAAATCGGTCGAGATTCGCATCTCACTGCGAATTCATCATTATATAGGTCATGCTTTGTAATGTCTCGACGTGTTCATGGCACACCGCTTAAAGGGGTTTAAATCTGACATTGTCGACAGCACTGACCACTCAACAATTCCAGTGCTTCATGTAATATCGCTACGAGTGATTTCCTCATATCCGTATTATTATTGGCATTACATGCCAATGAAAATTATTGTTTCTGCTTTGTCATAAAGCAATCAGAGAAAGATCCGGCTAATGTGGTAATTTGTCACAAGCTACATATTTTCAGATAAGGTTACGTTGATAGAAAAATCTATTTATAAAACGGTGTAAAAAATCTACTCTTGGTTATTGAAGAGAGAGAGAGAGAGAGAGAGAGAGAGAGAGAGAGAGAGAGAGAGAGAGAGAGACTCTAAAATTAATCGTCCTTGTGCAGTCGATTTTAACGGTGAGAATCCTGTCGCGGGCGGATGAAATTGCGATGGGAAAGCGAAAACGAATGACTCTAAGTACATCGGTGGAAAAAGATGCTTCAAGTGTTATGAAGTGAAAAAAAATTTTCATGTGGTGGAAATTCCCTTTTCTCGTTAGCGACGAGGATTCGTTGATGTTTCTCATATCTTTTTATGCAAATGTGCGTAGGACATTGTTGATTGATATTAACGATCGATTTAATTGGTTAATTCCAAGTATAATTACGTGCTAATTAACAAGATGATGTTTCAAGCTATTGTCGCAAATTGAAATAAAATTCTTTTTAACCATTATTCGTTCCTTTCGTATACTAGAACTTAAATATTAAATGCTAAAGAAATAAATTTTCTAAAATCAAGCTATATGTATTTAATTAACTTTTATATAAAATAGGATTAAGATATCATAAAATTTATTTTACACATAAAATAAACGATACTATCCAAAATATCGCAAAAACCATACAATCGGAAAAAATATTTAAATATTTTATTAAGAGTTTTTTTCAAAATTTTTATTTAAAATATAAAATAATATTTTTTTCATATCTCTTAAATACATATATTTCAGTTAAATATTTGAAATACCAAAATTTTACAATTAAAATTTTATAATTAAAAGATAAAAAAATATTGATATGAATTAGTAATTAAGACAGCATATTTGACTTACATATATAAGAATTATTATAATATAAGAAAACAGATATAATATGTGTCATTTTATACAAAATTATATAAACATATTTATATACAAATTAATATTTGTCAATTTTTATTTTGTAATGCTGAAAAATTTAGCTAGTAGAGTTCTCCGTAACATTAGCCTTAGAAATTTATTTATTAATTTTGATAAAAGAACGTTTGATTTTATTCACATATAAAAGTCGTTCAAGATAATAAATAACTAAAACCACAGTGATGGGCCCCGAGACGACAAACTGGTGACACGTGGAAAGCAATTTCGGGTCAAGGTTCGTACAGTCAACTATATTGAGATACATGGACAACGAATCGAGAGATTGCAAAGGCGAAAGTTTTGCGCGATACGTTTACAATCATGCAACGGATGCTGCAGCAACGTTCTAGCATAGCCGATGCATCTGCACAAATGCAGGCTTTCTTTCTCTTACCAAGTATACACCGATAAAGTACGACTTTCGATTATTGTCAACGTGTCACAATTAAAAGTGTATCAGAGTTTATAAATTTCCTATAAGATAATTCCGATATTTCTCATTTGTGGTATTAAGACATAAGCAATATCGATTAAAGTAAAAACAAAAGCAAAACAATTGTATTTGAATGCATTATTCTATTGAGCTATACATTATTATACCAACCTATAATTGAACACTTTATAGAGAAATGTAATTATCAATAATGATTAACGTCATACCTATAACATTTTTAGTAAAAATCTTTTCAGTGCGAAAAAAATACTTATCATCCAAAGACAGAAGACTCAATTTGATCTGCTAATATCAACGTATATCTTTATATGTAAAGTAAATATATATATATAATATTCTATAAATTTTCCGGAGCTCATTAATTTATTAGACTCTTCAGATCTGGACAAAAACTTATCAATATCTACTAAAGCAAAGAATAAATGCCCGAGCATAGATCTTTACATAACACATAATGCATATATAAAACATATTGTAAGAGAATCGACTAATCAGAGAGTCCTTTATTTCATGAAAAGGAAAGATTGGTCGATTTTCTTATGCATTATACGTTGTACTCCGGCTTCAATAGTTAATGTTATCGATTTATTATATTAATAATATAATAATAATAATAATAATAGCTTTATTGCATTGCATGCGTTTACATATTAGGTGAAGTAAGTAATACGAAGAACCGAGATAAGTGCCAAGTGCAAGCAAAAGGCGAGGCTACAGCGATACAGCTGGTACATGGCCTAACCAGTGATATTAAAATGACAGATTCATTACAATAAATATAGTATTCGAGCTACAATGTTACAATAACTATGATATTCAGACGACAATATTAACTGAAATGAGATAAGATGAACTAAGAAGCGGATGAACGGAAAGAAGAAAGGGAGGAGGAGAGTCTTACATCCAAAGGTAAAGAATTATAGTATTTGGCTGCACTGAAAGTAAAGGAAGCTCGTAATTTGACAGATCGGTGTGCAGGAGTAGAGAGTAGGTTATTATAACGGTCACAGGTAAGGAGTCAGCATGAAATTCTGAATTAAACTGTAAGAGATTGCGGAGATACAAAGAAGTATTGGAACGGAGAACATTAAAGACCATGCAGCATAAGTGAAGAATTAAACGTTGCTTAATATTTAACCAGCCAGATCGCTTGAACAAAGGAGTAATGTGTGGTCAAATTTACGACAACCATAAGTAAAACGAAGACAGGAGCTTTGAATGCGCTGGATGCGATTTAAGAGTTGACTGCTTAAGCTCGGTATATAGACAATATCAACGTAATCAAAGAGGAAGAGGACGAGAAGTTGAGAGAGGTGAAGCTTCTGAGAGACAGTGAGAACATGACGGAGTAGATATAAACGACGAAGACACATATATGTTGTTCTACATTTAAAGGTGACATGATGCACAAATGACCAAGAGCAATCAACATATAAACCAAGAACACGAGTAGAGGAGGAAGTTTCAAAAGAAACGGAATAAAGAGAGAAACATTAAAGGATTGAACACTGGATGTCAGTGTAGACGAGCCAATGAGCACGCACTGGGATTTGGCAGGATTTAAAGATAAACCATTTGATACGGACCATTCAACAATGAGTTAAAAATCGTGATTTAATAAAGCTAAAGCGAGATATTAATCTCACATCTCTCTAAAAAGTAGACTAACTAAAACAATTTACAAATTCTCGCGGGACATTTATATTTTATTTCGTATCTTTGTTTCTTTTTTCTTTGTAGCAGAGGGGTGATTGTGGGTTGCTTTTTCCTCTGAGCATTTGTGTATCGCTTATTCCAGACATGAAATGTCGATTCTTTCCGAAACAATCGTCCACCTGCGTAGCACCTGTCGTAGGTTTTATCGACCTACTGGCGACGATAACACGCGAAAATGGGAAATGCCAGAGAGATCACTCATGCTGTTCGCCCTCTCTCTTTACCTCTTCTCTCTCCCTACTTCTCTTCTGCATGAAAACGTCGCGCGATAACTCGTACGATGTTGTCATTCAAGAGGAAATGGAGTTCCAAGATTTATTCGTGATATCCCAGCGGATCGATAAGCTTTATTATTTGTGCGCGCCGTAGCGAGATCAGCGGTGGAGTATGATAAACATTTTCGTCATCGTGCTCAAAGCAGATTACTTCCGTGATATTTCTCGGTCGGGCTGCACCCTCGAGATTCAATCGCGCGATCAAAGGCGTTCCACCTATCAAAGACACGCGGATCACGCATTGTCATAAAGCAGATTCGACGCGTTTATTTGGTTTTACTGGGACTTCAAAATAAAATGATGTGCATTATTCTCGAATCGTTTTCAAATTGACTCGTTTTCAGCTGCAGTATTGGCCCATTGAATATAGAAATCGAATTGAAATAGCGCAATAAAGGTTTATACATGGTTTTTAAATCCGTTTTAGTCGATTTATAAATCGCTAGAATTCAGGATAAAATCCTATTTACAGTTTTATAGTGATGTGTAATATAAAAAAAACATTTGACGGCTCAGAATACACAAACGTATAACGTTGTATATCAAAACACTCAGCATATAAAATTACTATTGGAATTTTATCCTGAAATCCGATGCGAATTATGGAGCATTCGTAACGGAGTTTATTTTCAGAAGCAAAAAAGAATTCGTAAAAATGTAAAGTGTTGTTGAAAACGTTGCAGCTATTTTATAGTTCAAAAAGAGAAATCTAAAATTGTGTATCATGTCAAAATAATCTATACTCCAAAAGTAAATACATATGTAAAAATTTTACTTTTTCGATCTACGTCTGTTCAGTGAAATGAGCTCGATTATATGTAATTCCATATAATTATGAAGCAAAATGATTTTTATGCTGAAATCCTATTACATTAAATATAATAAAATTAAATACTATACTTTGTAGTTGACCGGTAATGAACGGGAATTAAAAAGAGCCAAATATTACGTGTTGATTATATTATGCTCGGCGTAGCATTTCACGTACGTCACTCTTTATTAATCTTTTTACGTTCTCTTTGCATTTTATTCGCGCAATATAGTGAATAACGTTAACGCCAGAACGAAAGCAAACCCGGGAGGGCAGAGAAAGCTCGTTTAAAGGGGCTACAAATCTTACGCTTTTATGAACTTCAGACCAATTTTAGCGATGGAAAATGTCAGAAAAATCGAATCCTTTATCACGTTAACTCCTTTGCACTGAACAACAAGAAAATTTTCGAGATAGATTTTTGTTGTACTACTTATGTAAAACCTGTGATTCACCCATATGCGCCAAGGTATGTGTTTTACATTGATGGATAAATGTAAACCATACATTTCGATAATATTTACATTAAGCGCAGCTTCTATCGAAATTATCAGAGCACATTTTAACATTTGTTATCTCTCTAAATCTCGTGGAGTGAAATCTCACTCGAAGAGACTGAGAAAATTTAACCTGTCTTGAAAAAAGAGTGAAAATACGGCCACCCTTGTTCAAGAGTGGCAGATTTTCACTCTTTTTAGAGTGAGAGTTATTCTTTTGAAACGAGATTCACTCCAAAGGAGTGAAATCTCAATCATTTTTTGGAGTGTAATACCAGGGTAGATGATGAAACCTCACTCCAAAAAAAGGGATTGAAATTTTACTCCTAGAAGTAAATCTCATTCCAAAAGAGTAAATCTCACTTTAAAAAAAGTGAAAATCTGCCATTCTTGAACAAGAGTGGCCGTATTTTCACTCTTTTTTCAAGACAGGCTAAATTTTCAGTCTCTTCGAGTGAGATTTCACTCCACGATATTTGGAGTGAATCTCATTCGCTGCTTTATATTTAACGAAAAGCATAAATTTACTTATGTTCGTACAACAGAAAAACCCTTTTTTCACTCGTGTACAAATCTCTCTCTAAAATTAAACGGTAGAAAATCAAATAGTGAGCGTAAATTAAGGTGAGCGAACATATATATATATATATATAATAAAGTTGTAACTAGGACGTGAGCAAATCTCGCGGTTGCTCACTGAGGACGTCTTAAAATATGCTTCTGTCGCTCGATGAGAATCCTCGAAATAATACTATCGCCGCCACAACGAGGATTCTTAAATAATACGTTAGTAATTTTCAGGCTGTCGTTCTCAACTTGGACCGTACAAAACGAAAGGGTTTGCGCACCCATTGGCTATTCCGAGCGTTCCTGATGTAAGCCAGTCATGCAATTAAAATCCGTTCATCCGGCAAAAATGTCGAGAAGGGTTAATGAGCGCGCGCGTATCTCGAGCGAGTGTTCCCATGCGACGGCGAGCGTTAACTTTAACCGCACGCGATTACCTCCGGTGTTTATTCCGCGAGGCACGCGCAAGAGGGGGTCGTTCTTCTCCCCGGGAACGAGTGAGCTGCGAGAGAAAAGAGCCTTCCGCGTAGCATTGGGCCGAACCGAGCCGTTCGAGCGCGAACGGAAGTGGTTATCGATGCGCACCGGAAGCTTGCCGTTGCGTCCGTGTTGTTGTCATAAAAGAGAGCCCTCGGGGGCTCGGCGAGGGTCGAGCGGTGACCAGTGGCGAGAGAAAAAGATGAGGACGCGGACGAGGAAGAGCGGGAAAAACAGATCGGGCGTGAGGAAGGAAGGGGGTTGAGGAAGGTTGCCACGAGAGTGCCGGGGGAGTTAAAAGGGTGGTCGTCGCGGAGGATGGCCGAGGGCAACGGAGGGCGGAAGATAAAAGGATAGGAAGAAGAGGCGACCGACGGACCAGTCCCGACGAGGGTGGGATGCATACGGTAGATCGCGAGAGGGGTTAGCGGTGTGGTGGCACCGACGCCGACGTCGAGGTTGGGGTGGACGTACCGCAGGAGAGGGGCGCCATTATATTTGCGCAGGGTCGTCCAATAGGGCGCAGTATCGTTCCGACCGTCGTCGCGTGAACACGTCGTAGTTGTGTCTGGACTTGTGAAACGCGCGTAAAATCACCGTCGTCGCCGTCGCCGTCGCCGTCGCCACCTCCCCCTCCCCGAACGTCCACGTCCGGTGTCCCAGCGAGGGTGAGATCCACGCGAGACGCGTACTCGTCCTCTCCTACCATCCCCTTGTATCCCGCCATTCCGTCTCTCTATCTTAATTCTTTCCCGGCCCGTATCACTCTATCCGTATCTCTTCACGTTCCGTACATTCCTCATCCCCCCGATTGTCGCGCGTCGTCGCAACTTTTACTCGCCCGCACGCAGTATAGCAACATTGGGGAGCGCGAGAGTCCGCCTACGCACGAGGGTAGCAAGTGGAAAGTGTTGCGCTGCGACAAAAGTGAGTAGATAAAGTGGCTGCGCTTAATGTGAAAGGAGAAGGGACCGGAGAGGAGAAAAGTATGACGGCAGAGAATCGAAAAACTTTTCCGTCCTTTTCCCACTTCTCCGTTCCGTTTGCGCTCCAGTGGGACGGTCCTGGATCTTTTATCTCCTTTTTTATGTGAGTTCTGAGTGTTTTCACTTTCACGCAACGCGATACCAAACTTCCGTTCGTCAACGACGGTAAAATCTTTAATTAATTGAGAATTGCTCCGATTAATCGCATTCCTTTCTACATGAAGGCACGCGAAAGATTTGGTAATATCAGGAGACGGAGATTTAAACGCGACATAGTGCACGTCAGCAATCTTCATGAAAATTAAGTACAAAGATTGAGAAAAAGGGGAGATAGAGAGAAACAAAGAAAAATTGAGAAAATCAAATTTTGAGTTTTGATGATTGTATTCAGTATTGGTATGAAGAAATAATTACATCCACTCAAGGAACACACAAAAGTAAAAAAAGGATGGCTTTACTTTGATTTTCTTACGCCAATAAAAAGTCTAATTTTGTAACTAAAAATCATTTTCACTTTTTCTCGACTTAGGATGTTCCTTGAGCATAGAAATCGGTACATTTCTCGACAACCGCAGAGCGTCCAAGTTGAATTGAGCAAAATCGCACGATCCTATTTCACGTTTAAATCATTTCCCGATTTAAAATTTAAATCGACTAACTTTTCGTTTTATTATTTGTAACATCACTTGATTGTCACAGAAATATCTTTGATTTTGTAATTATGCAATTTGTTCTCTAACGGTAATTTTGGAGAAATTCGTAATTCATCGCAATCTTTTAATTGCCGACACTCAATGTCTGGGGATAATTAAAACTCGCGTTAAGTTCTTCAAAGCGTAATACGAGTGAAATTAACTGAGAAATTAGGATATTATCTCTTTACATTTTGGAAACTTAATTTGTCTTTAATTCCTACGCGTTACTTTATAATTAAGCCTCTCATCATATTTTTGATATCGATTTCATGTTCCCCAAGGAATCCATCGTATTCGAAGAGATATTTCATTTCATATACATATTAACCGATATTAACTAACGAGTAATGAACTTGAAATTGCTTTTAGATAAATCACAAACATTAGTTTTATAAAATGATCGATGGAAAGTAGAAGAACATTTCTAATTTTTGATTTATGGATAATTTCCATATATTTATATCAAAAAATGTTAAGAAGAGTTTTTTAAAATTTCCTACGTTACTTCTTTATTCTTTAGTGTTCTTTTTGAATCCATATTTTCCTTACCTATATGTTTAGCAATAATTAAACATCTTATTTCTTCTAGAACGAATTGTTCTTTTTTCTTAGAATCACATCAGTAAAATATCATATGAGTGTTAAACGTGCACTAAAAATGTGTTTCATTTAGAATAATTGATAATTTAATTAAAAGCCAATTTATTAGATGCTCTATTTACTCTATTGTTGCAACTGTCTAAAATCTTCGTCTCACATTAATTATGCGTATGAGAATCGTCGACATAAGTTAAATATCTCGAGCGCTCAAATGTATTCAAGTTCGTCTGGAGAACATTCAAGACGGGAGAAAATTTTCCAAAAAGATACATGTATAGCTCCTTAATCCTTAAGATCTTTTTCAGCGTAACCGTGATACAAGTTGACATTTTCGCGTTGCGTGACAGTTGTTGAATTAGGAGACGGTATTTTTAATGGACCTTTCGAGAAAATGGATGACATGAGGTAGGTAACGAGTATATGTTTCCACTTCTATCGTAGCATGAATTCGAAAGATTTTCGTCCAGTATAATACATTTTTAAGTACCTCGGACCTATCGAAATTAAAGTATAAAATAGATCTCCATACGCATGAGCCATTAGAATTGTCTTGAAAATTTTAAGTAGATGCATAGTCATATAGATATAATAACGTAAATTTTTAACGTTTTTATAGAGCCATTTGTATTAATAATTTAAATGTTATGCAAAGTTTTATAATGTTTATAATACTTAAATAATTAAGCGCTTGTGGCTCTATCTATGATCATATTATGCGATTTTTACATTTCCCACAATTAAGTTTATCTATACACTGATGGACGTATTTATAATGATATATTAATAAAGGGTTATATAGACATAGTTACTTCTAGACTATCAACTACGTAGAAAATTATATTTATCTATATTTAAATAATGATTTAAACAACTACGTATTGTATACTTACATAATTTATCGTCTCTTAATTTAATCAATTTTCAAATATATAAGCATAAAATATATATATATATGTAATATGTGTATATTATATATACATATTACATATATATATATTTTATGTATATATATGTATATATATATATATATATATCTTTTATTATTTTATTCTCACAATAATAAATTAATTTCGTAACAAAGATGAAACGAAGAAATGAGACGATTAAAATACAGGAGCATTAATGAAAAAGTACTAAATAGTTGGTAAAATATTAAAGTATCTTTTCTCTTCACTTATATTTTCTTATGAAAAAATAAAGCAATCTTGTTTAATCAGAATAAATTTCTATTCCCTCTTTCGCACACTTTTCGCTCTGTCACACATTTCTAATCCATTTCGGTTTAATTTTAAAAGTCATGAAAAAATAAAGGCGCCTTTGTAACGAATTTGCTTCATTTCTGTTTGTTCGTATTTTTCATGTGCCTGCGCGCACGGATATTCATGATATTCCCTGTAAAATGTCACAGAATCGCTGCCAGCGCTGCGCCTTTGTATTCTAATGGAATTATGCTCATTTCTTTGTGTTATCGATATAATAAAATCGAAATCACACATATCAGATTTATGGATTTTCTATAATAATATCTTTGTACATTTTAAAGTTTAGAAAAAATACATTTTAATTTAGAGAAAGATAATTACTAATCGTGTTTGTAATTAATGTAAATACGGATTAATAAGTTACTCGGTTACTCTCTTATTTCATTATTTACCTACGTGAAAAATAATTGTAAGAAAATATACTACGAAATAATTATTCAAATGAGCGAAATTTTTGGACAATAAGGGATATCTTCCATATTGCAACCCATCAAGAAATCAAAGCTCGTATAGTTAATTATCATTAAAGGTATATAACTCCATAACAAGAATGCCAGCATCAATTTATGGATGCTTATTTAGGTCAACTTAATGCCGCCTTTCCGACTAATAACGGTCAGTAATATTAATAACGTGTTATGCTTTTGCGTGTGCAGGCAAATTGTAGCATTACCGCATGTTGTTATTACATAAAAGCTCTAAGTTACTGTGTGAACTTCTAGTTTAGTTAATTAAAAATGAAGCCTTTCTTTCGAGCGCACGGTCGCGTTTATCTCGCGGTGCACGCATGCGATCTAGTTAGTAATTCTGATCCGGCGAGGGTAAAAGATATGGAGCAATATCACGCGGAGTCTTGCTTTTGCAACTTATATCGCCGATAAAAACAACACCGCTCTTTTTTAATTCCACGCAGAAAAGAAATATATTTTTTTAGTTCAGAGAATTTCAGCTCACACAATTTTCACGTGTAGAATAAATTGAAATCCCCATGAGAATTTAAGAATGTTTTGGCTGCATAATATTAATTAAAAGTATCAGCCAAAAAATTATCAGCTAAAAAGTCAAAATCAATAAAAAGATAACACAAATATTTTTGTTATAAATACATCTTTAAATCAATTGAAACCCAAAAACGAAATAATAAATAATTTGGCTTATAATGACTTTACAGTGAAATATTCATTTTTGTTGCTGTTGTTGTTAAATAGATCTAAATAAACTTTTGCACAATTAACCATTTATTAGACATTTTATTAGCATATATAAAAAATTTAATTTTTGATGATTTAATTCGTAAAACTACGACTATCAAATTCGCAAATAAGCATGATAAAATGCAATTACAATTATTAACATAATAACAGAATCAAAGCAAACAAAAATTAAATAACTTTTAAACTAATGAGAGAATTGTACTCAAATTTTACACAGATATTTAAATGTAATAATAGAACAATTTATGAAATTTTTATATTTTTAGTAATGTTTGAAGATGTAACATTATACATCCTTAAAAAAGAATGTGAATAGATTTTATTATATTACAGGTCATTATATAAATAAATTGGTATTTCAATCAATGTATTGAAAATGAATATGATAATTTCTTTATATCTCGAACCATTTTTATAATATATAGTTACCTAAAAGTTATAGAGTAGTTTTAATTGTGTTTATAAGCTCGGAAAAACAATTCGGCGCGCAGTTTGAAAAGACTACAATATGGTATATATGTAAGTACATATATAGTGTATATTAGTAATTTAAGATTGAATTATTTAAAGCAATGAAGATCCAGCTTCGACCGTAATAGGCATTTTAATTTTCTAGTATTGATTGTGTTTGTCACATATGCGGTCTAAAATAAAGATTCTTTATATTGTCTAAAAATTAAAGGATACCAAGAGACTCATCAATAAAATTTGTTCCTGAATTTCTTAGTAATAATATATTGCGAAAACGAGCCTTAATGATATAAAAAATGCCCTCGCACACATTCGTACAGTAATTATTATACAATGTATATCTCGTATACAGTTTAAAAAATTAGAATAGAAAACTTATCATATTTGTTTCCAATATTACATTTCTTGAAGGATAAAATTATATAATAAAATTATATAATAAAATTTCTACTAATATTTCTACTAATAACATTGATTTGAAAATAAGAACTTATTTATACCGCTGATTTATACCGCTACTTCGTGGAGAATTGCAAAAGAAAATACGTTATACATTTTATAGTGGGAACAAATTTTCTGTGTTATAATACTATTGAAATTTTTATTCAGAAAATATTGATATTATAAATAAGTACATATATTGTTTAAAAAAGAGATTTTTAAAATACTTTTTCATGGATGCAACAACTTGTTTATTTATTTTAAAACACGCATAATCGATTCATAAAGCTTTAATAAACAATATACAGTATACATTTACACATACAAATCATGTCCCTTAAATAAGAGAAACAGGGAAAAATAAAGATAATCGATCTTTTTATATAAAGGTAATGCATTTTTTTAAATTTATTAAATCTTAATACAAATTTTTTTGAATAATACTAAGTAAACATTTATTTACAGTAACACATAAGTATTTATTCAATAAAAAATAATAGTCAAATTAATAGTTTTGTATCAAATAAATATACCTATATTTATATATATTTAGTAAATGCATATTTACTTACAATTATAACTATTCATAGAGATGTACAATTTTGCGATATATCGCAAGCATCGCAATTTTCTTTTCTTGAATCACAGTGCGATATGTAATTGACTTTTTAATCGCGAAATCGCATGCAATTTAAAATCGCGCCAGCCATTAATATCCTGTATTTATTCTTTAATTCTTTTAAGCCATGCGAACAATTCGACTGACGCGCAATAAAAAACAGATGTAATTTTTTATTTCGTGAAGGATTTTTTTTAAACGTATTCCGAATTGCAGTAGTAATTTTTCAACGCTATTATAAACCAAAAAACGTATGCTTTCGTATTTGCTACGTTCTAACAATTAATATTTTTTACTATTCAGCTATCACTGCTTTAAATTTACCAAACATTTTTAATGCGACAAAAATGCGCAATTTAATAAATATAACATATACACATAAAAATTACGATATATCGTGTTCACTATGATTTTTAAGAAAGATCGCAATCACGATGTACAATTTTGAAAATCGTACATCTCTAATTATTCAAATAGAAATTTAATGTTCTTTTTCAGTGTATGACAACATATTATGAATTTAGTAACGATAGATTTTAAAGTTAATCGTTGAAAATCTATTTACAGTATCAGATGATATCATGATCGTTAGCGTTTAATATTAAAACCAGTCTTAAACCAGTTTTAAAATGTTAATAATATAATATATTAAAATCGCTGTAAAAAGTCATTGAAATGCAGTTAACGAAATGCAATTAAAATGTCTGTTTATTCAGTTACTAATTAAAAAGCAAACGCGCTTCGCGAATACATCAATTGTGACGTCATTCGATTAAAAAAGTTTCGTAGATACATATTTTTCATCGTAAGCTGCATCTTCGAGAAGGTGATAAGAATTTGTGTCGACACGCGTTATTGCGACGGTATATCCAAAATTGAATATATCAATCTTTTATTAGAATTCTTTGTACGCTCCGTACTCTAAACGCGTTTATGGAAATTGATATTGCATGGCAAAATGTACTTCAGGATGCGCTTACTTACGAGCTTCTATAACGATGACAAAGTTACTACGCGGAATGCATAATTTTTTTTATTAAAATTCTTTACAAACTCATCGTAAACTTTGCGAGGCCAAAACGCTTTCGAGATAGAGTTCGACTCTCAATCGACCGCGCGAATTTAAATTTAAATCCGAATCGTTTATCTATTTGTCACGAAAGTAAAATGTCGCCATATATCTACTATACGCTGAGTCAAAATTCCGCATGAGTTTTACAAGAGTCGCGTATTTTATTAAAAAAAAATGTTAACCGTGCAATTCGTTGCTATAATTGAATTGGCCTTGTTCGAAATTAAACTCGTTTGTTTTTATTGAAATTCTTACAGAAACTCAATGCAGGGGTTATAACGTGATAAAATACCAAAGAGAAAAAGCTGTGGGGTTTTCGTGTTTTGCATTTCAATGTTTCTCGTTTCTTTTCCGTTCATCCGATAGCTATCGTAATCTTGCAAATTTCTAATCTTGGCTGCGCCATCATATTTTTCTCTATGAATGATGTTGATTGCGATATAGATCGTCGGTTACAGATTGTCTTAAATTGTTACTCCACTTAGATTCTGTTTCGAACTTTCGCTTAAAGTACTATTCAGAGTTGGCTATTCATTTGTCTTTACTCTTCTCGTCAAGCAAGCACCTGTAATTTACTTGTGCAGCGACAAATTAAATTAACCACTTACGCGTTACTTACTATTATAGACCACAGTTTTCGAGAGAAAACAATTTTCTAAATTAACATATGATATAATCTTTATTGAAATACATAAAAATAATATAATTTTTTATATTTTATTGTCAGTTTAAAATTTAATGCTCACATTCTTGTATCCCTTTTTTTGTTTAATGAAAAATATTGCTATAATCATATATGCTGAATAATTTTATATAATTAAATGTTTACAAAATTTTTATACAATAAAAAATGCTGATAATTATGAAATTGAATATTATTATAAAATTTACTAGAAAATTTTGTATTACGAAAAAATGTACACTCAGAAAAATATCTGGTTGAATAATTAGAATTTTGATTAAAAATGGACGAAAATAGAAAGATTTTCTAGTTTTTTATAAATTTATAGAATTTTAATTGAGTTAATCAGAATTCTGATATAATTAAAATTTTCTGGTTCGTCCTTTTTCACTCAGACATTTTTTTCAGTGTGATCTTTTCAATCAATTCACGTTTCACAAATTTTATTGAATGACTAAAAATAATCGTTTTGTATTTCTTATGAGTACAAACAATTATCTTTCACATTTTAGCAATTTACAGGAAGAAATTGAATAATGTCAGTATGACGTGTTGTATAGATGTATTTCAATATAGAGTTCAATGAATTCGCTATCTCACATGCGCGGATTAACCGGACCGATCGGTTAATTCAGTGGAAAACTCCGTTTTCAGTTTGGCTTGAGCATCCAAGTAAAACGTAATTTATTTTCCCAGAGCGCACCGTTGCTCGTCTCCCGACGTTCCTGTGGGAATGTCGTAAAGAGGAACGATATATCGAACATAAGCAAACACGTTCGAGAGACATCCGAAGGAGCCGGTACACCCACGTGGAACGCGGAAGGTAATCTTGTAATTGCTATGCAGTGAGGGAAGGTAAATTGGTAATTGCTGTACATCAAGAGAGGCTAAATTGCTAATTGCTACACGAATCGAAATATAAGACACCAAGTTTATGTAGTTGTCAATATAAATTTAAATGATCTTTTGCAATTGACGTAAATTATCAAATCAATTATTTTTTAACGATAATGAGCAATAATCTTCAATTAAAACACATGCACAACTTTTAAATTACATATACATGTGTACATTCAAAGTTATATTAGTTTGTACAGAGAAATAACAAAATTTTAACATTTTGTTTTTTTACACGTTCTTTGTCAGGTCAAGAAATTAATTGGATTGCAAAAAATTGAAGACAAAAAGTATAACTTTTTTTTATTGATATCATATATTATTTTTTATTAAAAAAAAAAAAGAATATGTCGCAGTCATATTAAGTATTTTTTAAGTACTTTAATACCAACTCTGCTGTGTTCTAGAATTAATATTGTTGCTTTCTATTCGTTTGTATATAAAGATAATTATTCTATGTTTCTTGCAACGTGTAACTAAATCTATGTTATTATTCTACGCGCGCGTATCAACTATAATTTTTAATCTTATCCGAAATATAAAGAAAGATCGGAAGATTTCTGAATAATATAATCAAAACGAGAACCGTTCTTTTTACTTTTATAAAACAAGAAAAACGATTGTTTTACCTATATCAGCTCGGAATATAACATTATATCGTGGTAGGAATCTGAATTGTGGATTAATGGAGTTTCTCTCGCCCTGCGTGCTTCTCCTCGCTATGGTATCTCTCGTGGGAAGGAATTTCTTTTTTAATTCAATATACTGTTTCCAAGAGAGAATGTAACTTACTTAACTGCAAACTCTCGATTGTAGATTGCGCACTGTAAACCGATACCGATATCGATATAGCGATTGAGAACGGGACCGTTTTAATATCTCCGCGGGCGCACGCCTCAGATATTCTTGTTTTTGAAAGCATCGTATTGCATATGACATATATTAAAATGTATTCCCTGCATATATTCATTCTCCGTATAAAATATGATTCTTTTCATATTTAAAAAGAAACAATTTTTTTATTTGATGAGCTGGCATTTAGGAAAAATTTCTCCAACACAGAACAGAACCGATTTTTTTCGATTTTAGAATTCAAGATAGAATATTATTTATAATCTTATGTACCATGTAATACGAAAAACAATTGAGAAGAATCAAAATATATGCATATATAATTAAGCCTGTATTTTATATTAAAATGTAGATTATTATAAATGAAATTCTATCTTAGAATTTGATGCAAATTGTAAATTGATAAAACCTGTAATGATATCGCTGTTGAATGATACAGTATTGCTATCGATACATTTTTATGTATAAAGAAATAAACTACTTTTAATTAATGTAACACAACATTTTTATACACTTCACACTTTTAATGACAAAATATTTATAATTCTTTATAAACACAAATAACTAATTATTAACTTACAAGAAAGAATAAAATTAATTTTGAAATAATATGAAGTATATATGTAGTTCAATATGTTTTCTTATAACATTTAAGCCTATTCTTCAATGTGTTTTTTGTTTCCTGTTTCTTGCTTTTTGCTATTTTTTACATCTTATCTTTTTGCTTCTTATCTGGTTTTTTGTTTCCTGTCGCCTGAGATAAAAATCAACGAACTTTGGAAGAAACAGGAAACACACACAGTAGCAAGAAATATAAATGTAATATTAAAACGGTCGCAAAGGAGGGAAAAAAGCAAGAGGTAAAAAGCAAAAAATAGGAAACAAAGAGCATATCATAGAATAGGTTTTAAATAAAATGTAGAATATAATACATAATTGCTTAAAAATTTTAATTACGTTTTTTTATCACGTTTTTTATTATGATATTGATTAGGGATTAAATGCAAAACGGACAATTAAAAAAACTTGTCTCCGCTTATTTTAGCTTTTAGCGTGGCAAATTGAATGTCATAATGACTAACAACGAGAGGCTTAGCGCTCAATGATTTCGCTCACTCGTATATATATATATATATATACGTATTAATAGCATTCTAGGATTAAAATACGCTCATGCCGCGTTAAATTCTGCTTTCTATTAAATGTAAATTATTCTCTTCTCCTGAATTTAATGATGTAAGGGAAGCATTTCAGGAAAGCATATCTTCTAGAAGAACGATTCACGTTCAACGTTATTCTAATAAGTATAAATGAGATATTTCTGATATATACTGCAATTTGGTAACAAGATCGTTTCTGTCAGTCTTGGATAAAATTCAAGGTTAAAAGCATTAAAAAAACATCATACAAACTCGTCCTTTACTCGTTTTTGGACTTTCAACAATACGAGAGAAAAATATCGTGCCGAATAAGTTTCCGTGCAAAGCGTCGCGCGCGATCGAAAATTTTTAACGAGTCACACGATCAGGTCGATCGGTTACGAACCCGATCGACAGCGCATTGGCGAATTCCATTTAACGACGAATCAAACGTCAAAGGAAACGGATGCTAGAAGAGAAACTTTTTAAGGTCACTGACACTTTTGCACACAAGCACTTTTCTCCCGGTTTCGAAATAGAAGAAGTGTACGCGCTGTCTCCGCCTCTCTCCCCCCCTCTCCCCCCCCCCCTCCCTCTCTCTCCCTCTCTCTCTCTCTCTCTCTCTCTCTCTCTCTCCCCTCTTCTCTTCTCTTTCTGTCGCTATAAAGTAGCTACAGGCGTCTAATGTCGGACTAACTCAATCTGAAACGAAAACGAATTATCGCTGCTAATACAATTCGCTCGAAGACCGCCGGCGGTCTACCATCGTTCGATGGTAAAAAGATCCTGAACTTGACAAGACAGCGAAGATCTCTCGATATATGTGAGCATTATCTACGTATATACTCTTGTACATCCAGTATTCTACATATATTTTCCTCTACCGGCGTGCTCCAATTTTCGCTCCTATTCAGATCTCATCCCGGAATATCGATCCATTAATACTACTAATGTTTGTCCTAAAGAATCAGTCCTGCTCTCCTTGCTTCTCTCACTTTCCATCTTTTTACTTTTCAATACATATTTTTCGATATATCCTTTTAGTAATACTTCTACATTTTCAATATTCTTCGTAATTTATTATACTTTTATGAAAATTAAAATGAAATTGTATTATTTCATGGTAAATAGACAACTTTTTTAATCAATACGTATAGACTTATTTTCCACATAATATACAATTCTCTTTGATTATTTAATTTTAGTACATTGATTATATATATAATTTTATAATTTTAGGAACAGTCGAAGTCTTCCTCATATTTTTATACAATTTTAAAATTACGTTATAAATATGATGATACAATTGAATTATTTGTATCAAAAAGGAAGAAAAGAAAAAGAGAAATTACGAATTTGTCCATACACGATTCAGCTTTTATTTTATCTTTTCTTTCTTTCTCTCTTTTTCTTTTTTTGCTTTCTCCTCCTCCAGCTGTTTATAGTAGTCGTTTACCACTTTTGATTCTTGAATTTCTACCTCACGCTACCCGGTCTTCATCCACGTCAGCTTTCATTCTTTCCTTCTATTTCTAGGAACGTCACATTCCTCCGCACGGTTCGTTTCACCTTTCCGCGTCGTCGCACCGTCTCTGGTGTGTTTTCCCGCCCTTTATTTCGCCCTCACCTCATCACTTTCGTCTTTCTCCCTTTGCCCCTTTCTTCCATCGAAACATATTTTCTCGAAACGTCAGAGTTCACCTGCTCCTGCTTTAAGTCGCTTCGCTTCAATCGATCGGCTGTGCGTCGTGTCCCAACTCACGAAATCCGGATTTGCACTCCGCATACATTTGTGATCCATGAATTCGCGTTCGCTACAGCACGAACACATACCGTTCACGACGATGATCATTCGTGTCCTTGACATCCTACTTCGAAATGTATTTAGGTTTTACGCGCAAAGCGTATAAATAACATTGCGAAAGGAAACGGAAGAAGGAGCGTGAAAATTAATCTTGGTATAGGGGATCCTAAATCAACAGGAATTACCGACAATTGCAGATTGCCAATATCTCCGAATTGGCTTTATAGATCACCAAATCTTTTTACACAATAAAAGTACACACAAAAGAAAACACCGGCCACACTAAATTTGACGAGAAAATCGGGGAAAAAAATTAAAAATTCACTTCATTTCAGCTGTTACCTCAGATTATAATTCCCTTAGTGCAGAAACTCTAAAGGTTGTACGTACCAAATGATACCTTCCCGGGAAGTGTATGACATGCACAAACAATCCTGAGCTTGCGAAATTGTAATCAAAGGTTTAACAAAAAAGATTTTCCAAAATTAAAATCGTTTTTTTTGTATAACAATTACTTTTTTCCTCTTTTACAGAAAAATCCTTTACGCATTATAAGTAGTATTAGTGGGGAGTGGCAGCAGCCATTCAAATCTTGAATTTCATTGTTTTGGAGTGAAGTAGGGTGATGAAGAGGTACAACCTCGTTGTAACGTTCAAATTTCCGAACCGCTTGCTATTATGAGGTTTCAGTGTATACGTATATAAATAATATATACATATACTATATACATTATACGTAATATATGTATTATATATGTATATATACATACACTTACACATATATATGGAGGGAAAAAATTTGCTATGATCCAATCCTACGCCATAACAGCAAATTCTATTTGCAAGTATAGGAATCGCAAATTGTTTGCAGGTGTAATAAATATTAATTTTTTTTCGTACTTGCTACAAAAATTATTTGCAACAAATGCAAAATATTTATCAAATATGCAAATTTATTTGCTATAACTAATATCAAACAAATTTGATAATCAAATTTTGTAATTCTTTTCGCGTTCTCATAGCAAATTTTTTCCCTCCGTGCGTATGTGTATATATATATATATATATATACCAAAAATAACAGATCTATTAATGAATGTTACTTATAAATCCAACCAATCATATTAAATTGCTTAGCTAGCAGCTTTGTCCGGCTTAAATGCGCTCAACTTTTGCTCATCCTTTAAAAAAAAAAGCACAAACTTAATTGACCAAATTCCAAATTAATTTTTCTACGTTTAAAAAATACTTTTTTTATTTTTTTTCAAAAATTTTTATTTGAGCAAAGGCTCGTACTTTTTCAGATTTTCAAACAGCAATGCTCTTGAATTTAATGGGACGCGACGACAAATTCCTTGCCGAATTGCTCGCAAAATTTTCAACTTACATTGTCGTTATATAACGTGAAGATTGTTAGTTTTCTTATTTATTGTTGATAAAGCTCAGGGCATCGTGTACTGTTAAGTGTCCGTGGTTCTTAGGGTGCGAGCGTGTTTTATTTATGATCGAAGGTAGCATGTAACGTCGCATAGACGGAACTTTCGAGGAAAATTAAGAAAAGTTGCTCGACGATCGACCCGCCAAATCGTCCCGGGAAAAACTTTCAAAGCAATCCGCCGTTGCCGTGCGGCACGCAAACGAATTTTCTCTCTTGCATTATTTCTTTCTTTTTTTAATAAAAATATATCTCATTTTTATCGCTCATAGAATTCGCGAGTATAAAGTACTCGATTTATTTTACTTTTCACGTGTATGTTTGCTAGATTACTTGAAACAATTTGCAGTTTCCTTTGATATGTTTTAGCCATACGTAGTGGATACGCGTAAAATAAGTGATGCGGAAAAAAATCAATTCATTTCAGAGTTTTTGTGATTTAATTTCGTTATTAGTAGCATAGTTTTAACCGTGGAATACTACTGTGGATAAATTTTCATACTTTAAGTGTAGTGTTTGTTATTATGAAAATTTTAATAGCTTAAAATAACGTTTAATGAGATTGCTTAACATTAAAGTTCATTTTTTAAATTAAAATAATGTTAGATTAATTGTTCTAACATCTTGCATCTATAAAGTAGGCATCAGAAAGTATTAAAAAATTCTTAATTATATGTGAATCAATTTTCACCCAGAATAGTGATAATGTAAGAAAAATATGAGTAATATTTCAGTTAATTTTCTGTTGTAAAAAAAAATATTATTTTACGTACCCTGGTTGAAATTTGTACGGTTTGACTGAGAACATCCAGTTAGTTACTATCAGTATTACTGATTTCTCTTTATAATGTAAAAATACTGCGTAGCAACTGAGCAGTATTAATTAAAGCAGTTTTACTACGCAATATGTAGATCAATTTTTTACAAGAGATTATCAATATTAAAAATGTAATTGTCTATTTTTTAATCAGTTAAGTTATGTAGTGCTCACGTATAATATAATAGTGTAATTACGTCTCGCTCTATAAAGCGTACATATTTTTATGTATACTTTGTAAAGTTATATAATTAAAAATGTGTGAAATTCATGAACGTGTACAAAAATATGAGCGAAAAAAAAAACTCAAAGAATTTATTGTCTAATTGAAATATGTTGCCTGTATCTTATTCCCTGTTACTATTACTTGTGCTTTTCATTCTGTTTAAATACTTATACTCTTTGGACAATTCGAGAGAATAGTGCGATAGAAATAATCTATCAGAGACCATAGGTTATTCTTGTATTATTTCTATCGTTATTCCCTCGCATTGTGCAAGAGATATTATTCATACCTATATAATTTACATTACATAGGTTTTTTATCTATTTTTTGTCCTCTTACTGTTCAGTAACTGAATTCAGATTTTGTATTTCTTTATACTGCACTGTACAGTAACTACGAGAAAGGCGTTACATCAGGCCTGTCCAATTTGAATTCCGGAGCCAAAACGCAAAGCCATCGATGTAAAAAAATTTAATGTAAGATTTTAGGAACTATAAAATGTTAATAAGCGTCACTTAAATGCGTATCAACACCTGACAATCCTCGAAATCTTATTCACACTGAATTTTTTTGCATCAATGGCTTTGCGTTCAAATTGGATAGGCCTGCGTTCAAATTGGATAGGCCTGCGTTATATCTTGATAATTGGTGTCCTGAACAGTTTTGCTGTTCAGTTAACAGACAAAAGTCAATACAACTGCCTAATGACCTTTAAAAACTGTTTTAAATTTCTACCAAGATCTGTATTGTTAAATTTATTCTACAAAAATTATATTTAATTTAAGTAAAATAAAATCTTATTATTTAAATAATCATGGCACACAGTATTAAAATTTATCTATATTAGTATGTAAATTGTAGTATATTATAATAATTACATCAATATTACTGTATGCAAGATGACTTAATTAATCAGAGTAGAAATATCATAATCAAATATGCGTAAAATTTTAATTTCTTTGAAATGCAGATTCTATTCTATTATTAAATATCGAAAACATATTAAATTGTTTCAAGGAATTGTCACGTAACTATCGCGTGGCAGATAAGCTTTGTTAATATATCCTCGATAATTGATGAAAAACGCAATTTATTGGGTGCAGCCAATGGCAAGTTTTGTTATGCCGGCTAGTATCGGCCACCAGAGAGGCAAATCAATAGTCGCGATTTCATTGCCATGCAACAAGTAGTTGCAAATTTTCGTCCATGGCGCAACGGGTGCAATAAACACTTATACAACTTGCGCATGCTTTGTTTGGGGAAAATATTAGTTTGCGCATATAACGCAACGCCGCGCTTTGATCCCATAACGGCGAAATTGTTTCATTAATACCGTCGTTTTGGTGTCATCGATGGATCGTTACCGATGCGCGCTTAGTTTCATCTGCTATTTGTATCCCATGCATCTACTTATCTGCGAGGGAACGAATATTAGAACGCGAGAACGAACGTGTTATTAAATTACTAATGAATGGTTTAATTAATGTTTACGAGCGCTCCCACTACAGACAAATCCACAGACAGCTTCGGAAAACTCCTTTCACACGAGAACACGCGCGATGATCTCGATTATTTTATTTCTCAAGTCTCGTAGCAAGCTTGCTAACAATACGCGATAGTACTGATCCTAAAAGAAAAAGGACGTAACAAAAGGTTGCAGTTTATATGGTTAAATGTCACAAACACGCGTACTTAACATTTAGATATATTTTTTTCTTTTTTTTCCCCTATATATTCCATTTCGTTTTTTCTGACATATCCGTTAGTTACGCCATTGTTACGAGTACAGTTCCCGATGTTTGTATCTTGAAACGACATTGTGTGTGTGAATATCATTGATACATTTTTAGTCTCCAATTTTGCGAAGCTTACTAGTAGAAGCGTTGGAACAAGACTTCTGTCCCTCGAGAAGCCTAAAAAAATCTCTTTGATACTCTTTTTTAATGTATTTTTGTGGAAAAAAATTTATAAAGAAAATATAAAAAAATACATATATATATATATATACATATATATATATATTTATATATATATACAATAATATTTGATGAAAAAAATCTTATTCGAGAATCTGTAAATTGGATCAGTACGATGTATTACTGTTTGTTAAAATTCAGCGAGATGAAAATTGTTACTTCTCGACCGTGTTCCAAAAATGTAGCTTTCGTACGTAATTGGACAGAGTGCTTCTTGTATAATTATATTGCCTTTGATACTCTGTTTAGTATACTTGAAATAGGAATATCATCCAAAGGTAAATAGTAACAAATGTATTCTATCACAAACGTAATTACGAATATGCAATATGGATACATATTTCGTACGCACTGAAAAATATTCTCGGAAACTACCGTTCTATGATAATAGTTCGAAATAATAGTAACTATAATCATTCTATAATAATAGTTCGTAATAATTAACTAAAACTTAGTTAATTATTTTCAATCAATTAATTTCTTCGGTGATATTTTATCAAAGTAGCGATCATGGCGAAAAGTAGCGAACTTTTTCTGTAGGGCGGAATCGTGAAAAAAATTCTCTATTATCTTTGATGATAAAAATTTTTACTTTTTACTTTTTTTGCCTTAGGGAAAAAGTTTTTTTATCGCTATCCGAAACAGAGTCACTTTGACACGTGCCCGTTTGCGATAAAAAAAAAGTATTCAGACATATGTGCGATTACAATTATCTTTCTAACCGTTCAATTCGCGAATTCGATTCGGATTTTGGGATGCATCGTTAGATCGTGAACATCTCTAAGAAGATGCGTCTCTCGCAGATACTTTTTCGATTACATTCCAGATCGTCAATCGATTATCAATACGATTACGAATGCAACTCACGTTCGCGAACGAATTCGGTCTTCGGCGCGACAACAATATCGATAGCTTCGGCTTCTTCACCGCCACCCGAGAGATCGAGGGTAACTTTCCGAGGCCTCCAGCGTTCGTGAAGGCTCACGACATGGGCGAAGTTGGCCGATTTAATTTTCTAAATATTCATGGTACCCTACGAGCCTCCGGCGAGCGAAACCGCGCGACGAGATGCAACGCATTATAAATATTCTATCTCGCATCTCCCTGCAACTTCAAACGAGAGACGAATATAGGATATTTCAGGTGAAGCCTGACTCTACTGTGCTATATACGTCAGACGCAACAAAATATTAAATTATATTATTATCCATGTAAATTGGAACTTCTCGCGACAGCGGGATTTAAATAATTAGAAAAAAAGAACGTTGACCGATCGAATGCCGATCAACATTTGCATTTTTTAAAATGCAAAAGTTTGCATTTTAAAAAATCAAGTGAGTCCACTTTTTTTAGGAATTATTCACGAGTTCTTTACTTGTCATTTAGTAATGGTGATCGATTGATTTAAAATTAGGGAAAATTGCAATAAAATATGTATTTAAATGTAAGCAAAGAAAATTTGTCAATTTTAGTTCTCTCTACAAGAATTGATCAAGTCTATACGAATAGCTTTAGCAATCAGAATGCATTTTCGACATTATAAAGAATATTTCATTTCTTAAATTGCAATGTTGTACGTTTAAGAAATTAAAAATAAAATTAATACTAAAGAAATTATTTAAATTTCCAAAACACCATGTAATCAATATTGGCTCCCATTTCTTTTCCAATTCCAAGATATTCTCTCTACAATCCACAAAAGAGTGACAATACTTGACTCGAATCGATCTAGGCTTCCAGTTCTCCCGCATCAAAATTGTGCGATGTGCTCGTTTCTGTATTGTCAATGATTTCGCGATTCACCAATTCTCTCAGCAACACATATGCACACATACACATATCCGATCGATTTCTCGCCGATTGTATCTAGCATCCGAAGCTCGGCCCTATCGACTCGTTTCAAAAAGCAATCTGCCCCGCGGGTTATACATACTGAACCGAGGGACCACCCTGAATGGGTGTCCCAAATTTCATGATATATCCACGAACGACCACTCCGTAATGTGTGCGGCCAAAGTACCGGGACACTGCTGCGTGTGCGATGCATTGGTTACGAGCGCCCTTTGTGCGCGTAATAATCGTTGCATTATTCGATTCCAATCTGGTCTTGGGGTCATTTGTATTGATTTATTGAGTAGCCACCACCGCCTGTTCAGCGATTGCGGGCACGTAGATGCGTGCTTCGCGCCGAGCGCGATTCGCGAGCGTGTAATACTCGTTCTTCGCATATGTGGCTCACGTATCAAAGTCGAGACCTACGCGTCTCGTCGACGGAAATGTCAAACGTTCGCGTTCGCAGTTGTCGCGATATTATTTATTTAAAAGCAGATGCCGTTTCGATTTTTGTCATTCCCGAGTGCGCGTCTTTTACTCGTGCAATACCATGTCTGAGAACATCACGGTCAAAATCGAATATAAAAATACAGTTATGCATATCTCGAATTCAAGATTGTTTCGATGTTTAGTAATGATTAAACTCGCATTTTTTAATTCAAAATGATTATCTTAACTAATCTTAATAATAGAAGAATGCGTATGTCACTTTTGTTATACGGTATACATTTTTCTATGAAAAATAATTTCATTTGTGTGTGTTTTAATACATATATTTAAACTCAACTTTTCTGTAAGAAATGTTTCCAGTGCAACTTTTTAATATTCGATATTAAATAACTTGGCAATTAAAAGTTTGCAAAAGTAAAGACCACTTAAATCTAAACAGCAGTGAGGTTTCTTGTTATTTCATTGCCGCCTTGGGATTCGCTCTACATTTCCATAACTCGGGAATCAATGGCCCTTTGACATTTGAATTACGGAAAAATCGAGTCCACAGATTGGTCCGAAGGATCTGCTATTAAAATCCCATTCTGGAACATCCTGTGTAAAGCTCGGAACGAGAGAATGCAAATTTGATTAAGGGCATTGTTAACTTTCAAGCCAGACGCACGACTGCAACTATTTCCTCACAACGGAAGATTAATTCGTTCGCGGTATCCAGTTCTGGAGAAATTTGCGAAACAATTCACTATCGGTAGACCGAAACTAAACCAGTTGTTTGTAACTGGGTCGTACTTATAAAAAAATACTATTGGAGTCGCGAAAAACTATTGGAGATAATTGGAAAACCATTCGAATCGAATTTATACATTTTCAAATCGTTCCAATAGTTTTTCCATTAATCTAATAGTATTTTTCCACAAGAACGAGTAAGATGCGAATGGTACTTCACTTGTAGCTGCATAGATTGTCGCTCATGAACGAAAAATAAAACTGTAAAAAGAAAGAAAAGTATAACGTGTCTCGCAGCTGAATCAATGAGGGTGTAAATTGAAAAAGAAACGGAAACTGGGACTCCTTGACTTCAAGAATAGAAGCGCACAAGAAGAGTCGCGAATCGTTGAAACTCAAAGGGAAAAAGCTCATGGTCCCCGCGGAATTTCAATTACCAAAGGTAATTTTTTATTTTTTATTTTTTTTTGTTCTTCAACTCGCTCCCCCTTTAGATTACGGTATAAGTTGCACGAACGCACCGCAGCGTAGTGTCGAAATTTACGAGCGACCGAGATTTCCATTCGCGGTGCCGTAAATTCAATACGCTCAAGCGTTAACGGCACCCGGTAGAGATGTAAAGAGATGGATGTCGATCCGATGTCGTTCACGGGACGCGGAGACGCGTGTTACATCTAAAGAGGAAAAAGTTGGCGTGATAAATTCCATCTAATAGACTGCAAAGCGAACAGCCAATCTGTTGCGCGATTGATCTCTATTCGAGTGAATTTTGCAGACAGCAAATGCATCTCTTTTTCCTTCTTCTTCTCTTTCCCTTTCTCTTTCGTCGTTTCTCTTTTTCTTTGTGTGTCTAACTATTATTGTTATTATTCAGTGTATTGTATGCTAATGAATAAATGGCTCGTACAGCCCGACAAATCATCACGTCATTATTGTTGCTAATTCAATAGGAACGAGACGGTTATACCAATTACGTGCACGTGCCTGCTATTGATTTCTGTACGAGTGCAAGGAGTACGTGGCTGTGGTTTGGATTTAGAAGGGAAACGCGAATGCAAAATCGTCTGGCTCCAAGATAATCAAGCTTTCACTTATTACGAGCTTTATTACTTGCAGGACTTCTTCCTCGGCCGTTTATTAATCCGTCAGATTTCCGCTCGTCCGGACTCTTCCATCGCTTAACCGCGTGAAAATAAATCATTCGCGACAGCGAAATTAAGTTCTTTATTACAATTTTTGTTAAATTACTGTTGACTTCTTTCCATTATTGACATATTTTGTTCGTTTATATCTGATCTCTGGTCTGCATATTAAAACCCGCTTTAGACAATCTATTTCTACTCTGAAAAAAATCTAATGTACTTCTAATTTTTAAATGAATTTAGTATGTACATATGTATATTGTATATATTTTACATACATATGTGTGTATTTTAATTCAACATTATATTTTTCGTATTCTGCAATATATAATATTGTAAACAGATTGCTATTGTGAAATCTGACCTGAATTACAGAGCGTCTAAAATAGACTTAATTAATGATACAAGCCATTATTCCCTTGTTAGAAATTGTGATTTCAGGCGACAAGTGGCACAGATGATTTAACTGATTACGAAGATTGAATTGTTCTTGTATGTAATAGATTATTATTTCATCTTTAGCATCATGATGATAATTATTTCACTTAAAAGGCTACGTAGTGGATTCAAGAAAAGTTCTCATTAAACACTTATATAATATTGTATATGTTTTATATTGTTCCATAAAATTGCTCTTTTCATGAAAAAACTTTGCGCGCGCGCGATTCACTTTTGTTAGAGCAGTAAAATTTTCATTGCTACACATTTAGAGTGCAATTGCTCTTTTTAAATATTGCATAACGTTCAAATTTATTTTACTTAAGAGAGTGTTTTGAGTGTCATGTTTTAGTATAGAGTAACCATTAGGTGTTAAAAATAAACAATAAATTATATTTTTCATTCTTTGTTTTAATTATCGTTTTTCGGATTAAGATTGGATATTTGAGATTCATTTTATTTGAGCCATTGTTTATGAGCGTAAACAGGAATATATTAATTATCAAAAGAAAGGTACTGTTTCTCATTGAGTACTTGTGTAATACAGGCAAAAAACATACAGAGGCATCTCGTAGATTCCGTAATAACTATAAATCGAAAAAAGTTTCATGCAAAAGTACACAAGCGAAGTATCAAATTTTGATTTTATAAAACTTGGTATGATTTTAATGAAATTCTTTATACAAGTAGGTTACGTAGATACATGAATTAATAATATTAATTATCACTGAAAACCGGAGAGGTGAAATAATTCTTAAAGATAAAACGTCTTTTAGCTTTTTTCGTTATATCTCAAAAATTGTTCAAGGAACAATTGTAATGTATCAAAAATGTTTTATAGAAAAGAAATTACATTCATTTACCCACGTTATATTAAAAAAAATAATTTTTTTTATTTTTAAACACTCTTTTGATAGTTAATGCGTTCATGACATAATGCGCTCATAAACTGGCTTGTACAATGGCTCAAATTGATGAATTTCAAATCCCAGGTCTTTAATCAGAAAGACAATTGTTAAAACAGAGGAGAAAATATATAACGATTTATTTTCAATTCTACTGATCATCCTGTATTAAAATTTATAATTATTAACAATTTATATATTTTACACAAATAGAAAATTATTAAAAATATTTTATTAAAAATGAATTTGAAATAGTATAAAATCCAGATTAGATAACGGTTTTAATTTAATCTTCAACAATAATCTAAAATTAAAAAAAATTATTTATTATTTATAGTAATTATTGGTATAAGAAAATTTTGAAATTTTTTACTATGTTGAAATAATGTTTTTGGACTTGTAGAATTGGAATTTTAGAAACAACCATTATCTTTTGATAATGAAAAAGTATTAAAGTATTGTTATTTGTTTGATTAAAAAATTACTACATGATCAGAGAATGCATTTAAAACTATGCACATCAAATTTGAAACAATTTAGTTAAAAAATTTTTTAATTATTGAGATCACCATTTTTAAATTGCGACCAATTGAATTACTGTAATTAATCGAATTAATTTTCGAACTCTCTTCTCTCTGCAATTTCTAAAATAGTAAAAATAAATAATAAAAAAAGCTCATATACATATATAATCTTTCAGAAAATGCATAAAAGAACCTATACGTTCTTTCGAACTTTTATAGTACTGTAAAAGCCTTAATATTTCTCTCGTCTTCCTTCTGCCATTCCGATTACTGCAGATACGTGCGTATGTTATTGCACGTGGAAATGCATTTCCAGTCAGACAGATGTTCGCATCTATTTTCAATTACCGTCGCAAACTTGTATTCTCTGGCGCGAATACTGCGCGAGGTTTTGTCGTTTTTCGAGATATTCCCTCGCGAAGAGAACAGATGGATATCCAGCCGGGCGAAGCCGGGCGTTCTGCATTGTAAAGCAGCATGATTCCATCAGCGATGCTATGGAATGGCACTGGTATCGAAGATAATGAAATGGCATCGTTCCAGAGACGAAAGGAGTGGACGTTCGGCGAAGTCCCGAAAGTTTTGAAAAGCCGCGGCTGTCTTTGAAAAACTGGCCAGTGGCCAATCGCCGCTGTGTTGTTTGATATGATGTTTCCGAGTAAACTTTAAAGTGAGATCACCTTCTCCGGAATGGCAATTCGAAAGACTTCTTCTGTCCTTTCTTCTTTTATCAACTAGCAAATAAAATAAACTAGGCCTCCTGTTCGTTTAAAGTGAAGTATTCGACAGAGCGCAGTCTCAGTGGACGTACAAATGCTTGAAACGTACGCGAAATCCATCGAAGACGCGTATCGTTCGAGCAGATGTCGCGTGAACTGGATTCTTCATTTTGAAAAAAAAAGATTAATAAATACATAATGTATTTATTTTTTCTGTCTTATGACAGAATGTTTTCACAAAAAATAAGATTTGCAATGCAATAAGAGAATACAGGAATCTCATTTAAGTTACGTGCGAGCTCTTTATCAAATCCGGAAAGAGATGTAACATCGCTATCTGCGTGACGTTATATAACGTTATAAGCAGATTGCACGTTCAATGATTTTTCCTTGTGGTCAGTTTACGTAATATTCCAATATACGTAATAGAATTTCCCGCTGTAATATATCGTCTCAGTTATTGCAATGATCACACACAATTATCAATTATGCCAATTATTAAATATGTACACTATTATTCAATGCCTCGTCCGTTACTGATTTTGCATATTGCTGGTCGTTGAAGTGCAATTAGATCATAGTTTTATCTTGAACGCGCGCACACGGTAAAGTTAATCATCTCGTGAACTGCTAATTAAATTGTCTCGAGCTCACATGCCATCCCGAAGTTCTTCGCATTTCATAGGCAAAATTACGTTGCATAAATATGTCGTATAAGGCAATTATAAGGAAATTCTCCTACAATTAATAAAGCTTTTAATGGAAAAGTTGTGAAAGTTGTTAATGAGAAATGGGAATGCGCTCATTACTGACTAAAGCAAATATGTATTTTTAATTCATACATATATTTCATCGATACTATCGATATTAAATTGCGTGTGTTAGCCCGAGTTATTATTATTATTAAAACGCATATTGCAGAATTTATGTACAAAATTATATATATTTTTTAATATTAAAAGAATAATTTATTTGCGGATATTTTCTTTCCAAAATTATTGATCTCATTATTTAGATAAATATAATTACCGAAGATAAATATTAATTAAAAATGTCAAGCTCTATTTTGCAATGCAATAAAAATCAATGAAAACGAGTCAATATTAGAGCCAAAATCAGATAACAATACAAAACTAGTTCATTATAATCTTAAAAAGTATACTAGTTTTCACAAATACGCGAAATAGCAGTAGTATTGTATTGTTATTTGATTTTGGCTCTAATATTGACCTGTTTTTATTGATTTTATAAATATGATTATCTCGAAGATAATTACAATAACAATAACTTCTAAAAGAAGGCATTTTTAAACAAAGAAATTTTTATTAATAACAAAAATGTAGGGAAAATATCTTATGGGAAGGTCTCAGGATTCTTTTATGTTGGAGCAGTGATAAAAGCTATAAGAGAGCGACCATAAGAGCAGCGATAAAAGCTAATCAAATCTATCTTTCTTTGATGTGTTTATATTGAAGCTGTGATAATATTATATCTCTGCTCGCTGTTAAATGGGGTAAATCATTTCTGAAAATGAGTGATTTAAAAGAAGAATTATATATATATCATTATCTTTAGATACTGCAAAACAGTATACTCTGGAAAATATTATCCTTAAAAAAAAAAAAAATTAAAATTCTGCAGTTTGCTTATTTTATCAAATATTACTTATATAGTTTGCCAATGACTTTCCATATTCGAATTCTGTAAGGTAACTATAAGGCGGATGCGTTAAGTGATATACATAACACACATCAAAAATTTATAGCAACTTCTTACTAATTTATCCCTGAAACTGAATGCTTCACGCTACGAAAAAGCAACAATGAAATGAGGAGTAATCAGTAAGAACGGTAATAGGCACGAACACAGACACATTTTAATTTCAAGTCCAAAGCTATAAATCCTGGATAGTACTGCTATTATTATATAGTTGGTCAGAGCGTAGAAATTCAAAGTTTTCCTTCTCGACGCTATTATCACTGATTAACTACGAAATCTTGCTTTGCACACTGCTTTAATATAAACACTTGTTTTAATTAAATTAATGACATATTAAGTAGGAGATAGTGGTGGGCCTATAAAAATGATTAAAAATAATTTAAATTGGTTATAACTTGACATTATGAATTTAAAGTGTTCGTCAAGAAAAGACATCTTACTTCGTTGCAGTTAAATTGAAATCTGGAGACACTGTGTAGTGACTTGGCGCTAAGCTACGCGCAGCGACACTGCCGTGGTTACTTTACGCGAGCCGGTACAAAATTACCTCTTACCTAAAATAACAAAGATTTATTTCTCTCTTTTCTTTGAAGTTTAGGAAATTGGGGAAGAGATATTTTCGCTATTGAGCTAAAATCCTAAGTCTGCATACCTGCAGTAAGTTAGTTTCTGTTACAGATAAGTTATATCGGCAGATAACTTTTGGTGCGAAACTGCCCTTCCAACTACTTGATAGGCTAATATGGCTTCACGAACACCTTGTTGCAAGAGACTTGCGCCAAGTTTTCGTTAATGCGCCTAACTATACTCAAACTTTAATCTTCCCCCGGTTATTTGCATAAGAATAATAAAGTGACCGCCAAATTGACTTGTGTTTCGTGCAAGTTTGTGAACTCACATCACTCGTTTCGGTTGTGAGGAATAACGTCGGATGATCTTGTTGCTTAACAGTATCGAAACTTTAAAGACCAGAGTGGCCTTTGTCCATTACTAATGCAATTTATTGTTAAAAGCGGCAGTGGAATCAGAGAATTACGTTGTGGTCAACGATCATTAGTGAGTTTAACTGCGACCGGGAATAATTCCGTGCCGCGCATATAATGAGCAACCGCTTTTAATTATAACTATCACGTATATTTATTTACAAATGGCGCATTCAGTATTTCGTTCATTAAATTAATTCTCGCAATAGGGCCTGACGTACACCACGACGTAATCCGTCTTCGTTGTAATTAAGTTGCCGATACCGGATGCAATAGCAGAAAATCTATTTGTCCCGCTGGATTTTGCTGACATCCTCTTAATTCATATCCGTACAATCGATATGTATCTTCGATCGCGAACGACGATCAATGGCGAACCTTATTTCAGAGATGAGACAATTGCTTCATCGTGTCGAGGAAAATACCTTTGCGAATATTGACAATATAGTACCTTGTGCGATTACTTCAACGTTGAAGATCCATATTTTATTAAGCCTCATAAAATAATAGCTGTGTTCCAGAGTGTTTTGAGCGTTTGTGGTATCTACGATCTGGAAGTCTCTACTATCTCTACAGAAGTACTTGCATTAATCGATTCCACACCAGGAGGTTCCTCACGTTCCGTAAGGAATCCCTTAAACTCGCGCAGTGATACTAACGACGTGGAAATTACCGGGTGCACCCAAGCTACACGAGATAATCGTGCTAAATCTCGCCGAGGTCTTCTAAATTACCCAAGAATTGCGCGAGAAATTACGTTACGTCGTGATGACCTGTTTTTTGCTTCCGAATGAAAAAGACGTAATCCTTAATATTTCCCACAAACCTCGATTCTTCCTGCGCTGCTTCAAGATAACTCGTGAATTAGCTGTCCCATTAGTCACGTCGAGAAGTGAGCCTGCCACATCTTGTCTTTTCAAATATTCGTTACCTTAATCAGTTACGACACATACGCCACGCCATACATATCCGTCCATCCAGAAATTTTCTCCTTATTCCTCCAATGATTAGTTTCGAGCTTTAAGCGGGCGTGCTTTCATACCGTAAGCTTCGGTATACCTCAAAATCTCTATACTGCCGTCATAACCATTCATGGTTGACGATATCGCAGGATCTGTCTTTCAACTTCGGCATCAGAAACGCATTCGTGAGCTCACAGAATAAAGCAATCAAAACTTGGCCAGGTTAAAACATGGTTGCGCACGAATCCTAGTTTTCGTGGATAGATCTCAAGGATAGCTACATATATATATATATATATATATATATATATACGAGGATGTGCAGATACGGAGAATTCATCCCAAAAGAGATGATACGGTTTTTTTTCTTTTTATCAGAGCGACGGCCCTGTCCGTTTGCACAACCATATCTTGGCTCACGTTTAAATCGCGAATTTTATCACTCAAGTTAGTCGCTCAAGAACTTGTTGCTTTTAATTCCTGGTCTCTCTGTGCAGTTTTTCGATTACGAAGCACGCTAAGGGAATATCTTGTTAAATAATCAATGAGCAAGCTGATTACCCCGGGACTCAATTCAATTTTCTTTTAACGCGAGCCTTGACCGTGTAATAATATCTTTCAAGTAACTTAAATTCTTTTTCTTAATATAACAGCATTTATAGTACTTCTATTATTCCGCATAAAATGTAACTCAGTATGATCCGAGATATTAAATTAATTCATGCAATTTATTAACCGATTATGTCATAAATCTTTGAAATAGTGACTGCAGTAAAAATGCTGAAATGGCTAGAAAAAGAGCTCTAAGGAATCTAATATTTTTATCCCTTAAATTGAGAGATAAAGTAAATGTACGAAAATTCGCCATGAAATAGGATCACGTTGCGATTTAATGATCTCGCGAAATGTAAAAATCTTTATGTCTCAAGCCAGTTATATTACTGCTGTTCTTTGCGACTAAATAATTTCTATAAATCTTATGAGATCTCGACCTAATTATCCTGACCCGGTTATCAAACTGAATTTTAACTTCGCTTTCATTATACACTTTCGTTATTACCTCAATCCAAGCTAAATGAACTTTAACTCGTACATGATTGGAATTAGTTGCGAGTGCACTCTGCTGCTCATGTAAAATAAATTGCTCGCATATATTTTCGTGATTTTATAATCTCAAAAGGTTATTGAGTTACCACACATATAATGCAATATAATATCAAATATGGGACACCGACGTATTATGTTTAACTCTCCTTCGGCGATGTAGAACAATGTGTAGAATTGGAAAAATTCTGAATTGTTTCATTTGAGAGCTAGTTCCCATATTGCAGTCCGCGTGTTTGTATCCACTGAAAGTATTATAATATCGGCCATATCGTGCTCCACATTCGCGATTAGTGTTGACTTAAGCGCTATGTACACTCAAAATATTACATGCACATCTATCAAGAGATTCCATACAGCGTTCACCATCTTCCGTCCCTATGTAATTACACAGCCAACTTTAGGATAACTATCTAGTTCTCCGATTCGTTTGCTCTCCTTCATTTCATCCCGACTACTTCACATTCAATTTTCTTTCTCTACCTCTCCCTTTCTTTCTCTTTTCACAAATATGGAAAACGTTTATTTCTTTATATAAACGTAACCACTCTCAGAATTTAGACGTCCTCGTTTATTTTATGCTTTAAATTTCGTTTTCTTATTGTAACAGCGTTGACAATAGTTTCCTTGTTTTTCCACGCGTGCAGTAAATTAATCTTAAGTTCATTGTGGAAACGGTTCGTTTATTTAGAGCGTGGTGTGATTTACGCGTGGTATCTCGTATATCCATGCAAATCCGGAAATTATTACCCATGTAAGGGATTCTCCTCACCCTTTTGCTCGGTTTAGCGGCAAATTCTACTGAATTACGAACAACATACGGCGAACTGACGTGAACGTAACATTACAACTTCATTCGCAGGCTCATCTCCGGAATGATGTTATCATTCTCATGCTAATCTCTTGTGTGATGTGGATTTTTGGCAACGGGAAAGATAGGTAGAGGAAAAAAGAGAAACGATGATTCTATCACTCGATCGATAGCTCCCTCGAGCGTCGTTACATTTACACATTTAGCTTTTTCGTCCGGATGATACGTTAAAGATCCACCTTCAATGTAGCGTTTGTCTAGCAGGATGTCATCCCACGCTGTCGCACACTAAAATTAATTAGAATTAATATTGATATATAATTTTCCTTACCAAGAGGACGACGAGCTCGAGAGGCTAAAAATTCTCTTGGTAAAAACGGAAAGTCGCTTAAAAGAGGCGATAGACACGCTCCGGCGAAGGTTGGCTTTCATAATGACTTTTAATATTTTCAATCGCGCCGGATAGTATCGTGCATTATGCGCTCGATCGAGTCCAGGAGAATTTCGGCGTAATAATAAAGTTTTGGTGGATTATCCGAACAGCTTACAGCACCGCTTTCCAGCGCGCTCGCCTTCTCCCCGCAGTTCTTTATCGTATCCTTTCTCATGAGAAAGCAATATTACCACCGGGGTAAGACCCACTTCTTATATGTACAAAAGTACTCTCCTCCTCGGTCTTTTTGCCATTCGCCAGCCAACTCGGATATCGTATTAAATAAACTCCAACCTTAAATTGGAAATATATATATAATGCGACATCATGGTACACGTCCTAGATGTTTCTTTTCGGCTGACGCTTGTTTCTTTTACCGCACTAGATTCTTTGAAACGACTGCGAGGAAATCATCTACGCTTCCGTGCCGACTTCCTTTTTCTGAAGGCAGTGTTTCTTTCAGCAGATGTCATTGTACTACCAGGTTACAACGTTTCTTTCCGATTCGTTTTCACAGTTTTTCCCTATTTCGAGAGGTATCAATTCTTCACATGTAATTCTTCTTCCTCTTCGTCAACAAGTTCAACTTCGTCGACATTAAATCTTGACGGTTCGCTATAACGTTAGAAAATGGACGTTTTAGACGTCGTGGAACGTCATTCCGCACCTGGCGTCTTCCATAGCATGGTTCTTTCTCTCTGGGGATAACGCGAGCCATGCGGGTTAACAAGCCACGATTTACCTCGTTTTTATTCTTTGCTTTTCCTTTCTATCACAAAGCGGAAGAGGAACAGAGACGGAAATAGAAAATTACATCACCGATCCATTTTTACTAACGGCCGCTCTCCTCCTACTTTTTTTCGACGCGTTGAATGCATTTGTCCGTTCCATCTGCGTCGGCCATACTATGTGCATCACCTCCGGGGAATATGCGCTTGTTGGAAAGTGCGGTTGGCTCGATCGAATTTTAAAGCTTTTCCGTCGAATCGAACGTATCTACCTACTTGCGAGAGAGACGATGAATTACTCTACCTCAGGGACGATTTCTCGACAAACGTGTCAGGGAATTTATCTAAGAGAAAGACACGCCGCGTGCGCACACCAACGATAAGATGACCTCGGTAAAAGAGCTGATAGAAGATACAGAAGAAAATGTTTGTGAGATACATAGGATGCCCTCAGAACCATCGCGATATCCTTTACACTGTAGATTATCTAATAGCTTTGAAATAGATCCTTTTATTTTTAATTTGAAGTCTACTTCTATTTTCAAGTTTATATTATTTTATAGATAGAGACATTATAACAGAATTTGTGCCCACGAACGATTTTACCAAAACCCTAGAGAGAGAGAAAGGTATATATATGTATATATATCTTTATATTTAATAAATCCTTATTTTTTTATTCCTATACATATATTGCAAAAAAATTAGCATTTATATTAATCTTCCCACTCATTGTATCATTTTACGCAACATTTTAATTATTTATTTTAGCTATAGTGAAGACTAAATATAATAACGTACCACGTTATTATTTCTCTTGTTTGAATGAATATGAGATCAACATCATCCTTTTGTGTTAATTTTGATCCTTAAATTACGTTTTATTACTTTGTGTGTGTGAAAGAACTGAACTTTGATTTTTTAATCTTATTATTATATATACACATATTTAAAGAATATTTAACAAAGAATGTTCTATTTTAGATTTGAAAGTAGATCACTTGATAAAAAGTTCTTTGATATGTCAAAAGTTTATTTCTTAGAAATAATTATTGCATCGATCGAGAAACTGGACGCTTCAACATTTAATAACTACTATATACTCACCTTCAATCTTTCAAAAGATTGAGAAACTAAGATAAATCGCGTAAAGTCAAAAGTTATAAATTATGTAGTGAAAGCAAAAGTTCAATATCTCATATACTCATCAAAGAAGAAGTTTACGTTTTGTCATAAATATTGATTACAAGAAAAGCCGATGATCTCAGACCAATGTTTGCGATATCATCTATAATGAAATCTTTATGAAATGACCGGAGTGGAAATGGTGAGTATTCAGTACTGATTCTGATAGAGGGATTCTGATGCGATCCCTCTATTTTCATTTGAATGTAGATTGCATAAGAACATATCAATTTTAGAACGGGCGCTTTTCATAGAATTTCACGCTGGAGATCCCATCCAAGTAAGATCGTACTGATATCTTGATCTAACGACTGTGAAACTATAATAAAAGCTTTCGAATCAGAATTTAGAAAAGAGAATTGCACTCTGTTACGATCTTGCATTACGCATAGCGCAAACATTAATCGAGTTATCTTGTGCATATTGCTTACCTTACGTGTATTCCCCCAAAGAGTTTCCAGGTATTTATTATGTTATGTTATGCTGCAGTGGATCATGTATCGTGGAATAATTATTCATAGCTGCGGGGAGATACAAGATTCTCTCCCATCCGTGGAGAGTTCTCAATATGTAAGCACTGTTGCGTACCGCCCCAATCTTCTCGAGCGCCTTGACTTTACGGAACTTGTGAAAGCGACTTGCGTTAGTCGCAATTCGATACCTTTTCCTTTGCGAGTAATTCTTGCAAACCACAACTTGCGAAAACGAAAGAGCGAGCAAAGGGTTACTACTGGAAGATCTGTCGTAAAATCAACACTTTAAATATAAAGGTCTGCATTTAGATTGGCGGAGATGAGTGAAGAAAAGATTTGTAGAATAGCAACAATAGTAAATCGCGTTACGCACTGACGTTTGATTCTTTCGACAGATCTTTCCAATAAATTTGCATGTCTCATAACAGCGAAATGCGATGCAAAACTGATTTGTCATCGTTCACTTTTCAGACGAAAGAATCGGAGATCGATTGTCGGAGCATCAAATTGGGCTGAATAGGAAGCTGCACGTCCCATTGGTACGTAATATATATATATTTATAAATTTTTATAGTTAAGAGCTAGTTTAAGGAAGTATAAATTTTTGTAAGACTCATTGTAATTGTAAATACATATGTATTAGCGAGTTTAGCTCTAAATTTGAAAGACAAATTAAAACACTAATTTATAAATTTTGAATAATTTTTAAAACAAGAAAAACATAGTGATAAACAAGTTGAACATATCTACAAGGATTTAATGATAATTGAAAAACATTATTAGTAATATTAGGATGAAAATGCACTAGGTAATTACTGTTTGACTCTAATACGTGAAATTGATCCAAATTTATATAAAGAAACAAAAATTAAACGTTCAACATTTTTTATTTATTTTCTAATTTAAATAATTTACATTAGACAAAAATGTCTTCTTATATCTCAAAAATCGGACTTGATGGAAACATTTCGATAGCAGATTCCGGTAGCTCAATGTTGAAAATTATTCTAGAAACAATTTTCATATGCTTTTGTGAACCTTGTAAACTAGTTTGTATTTCTATGAAAAAAATGAATTTAATTTACATAACTTTTCCACATAACTGACTCATACATGTACAACACAATTCATTAAAATATCAGCATAAAAAAATGTGGTGCTATGGCATTTTTTGGAGAGAGAATTTGGTATTGAACCATAATGTTTATAGAATTGCACTTTTTTCATTAGTAATTAAAAAATTTTTACGCATTAAAAATTTGAGAATACGGATAAAGATATTTAATGGAAATGGTAATTCTAGTATTATATTTATATATTTATTATTGTTAATAAAATGTTTATTTCGATGTTACAAAAGAATATTGATCTGCAACTTCTGTATAAATTTAAATTTGCATTATCGTAAATTATTGTCGTGTTTGCGCAAATAACATACCGAATTCGTTATTTTGCGAAGGTACACTTATACCAAGTATAAATCGCACGATCCGATAGTGAATTCGCGGAAAAATGTTACGAGACAAGGGATACCTTTGGGAAAACTACCGAGACAGCACGGATATCTCTACATTGCTCGTGATGTAACAACAAAAAAGACATTCCCTTGGAAAATGAAATAGCCACGTAAAAGGTTGTCCACTTCTCACTTTTATTCCCACAATCCCACAATAATTACATCAAAGAGCAGTACAACCGTCGTTGTCGTCGTTGTTTTGTCTCGTCCACTTGAGGACAAATTGCCCGAACGAAATAACGAAGTTAAGCGTGCTCAAGCAGCTGCTTTATTAACTTTAATGCAAAACGAGTAAGCTCGGTAGCAAACGCCGTAAAGAACCTCGAGGAGGACAGTCCCGGCGATCGAGGTGGACGATTGATGATGCTGTTGTAGAAAAACGTGAAGGACTGTTCTACTCGAGACGAAGGACACGCGCGCGAATTTGCATAAAAAGGATTTGCTGGAAGCGATTGCGTGGAAGAAGTCTCGTACAGAATGCGAACGAGTCTTGTGCGCGCACGAGGGATCCAGCAAACTTTTTCCTGCTTTTTAATTCTCCCGCAGGACATCCCCGGTGCCACGAGGCCACCCCGTTCGCCTCACCTCATCCCTCTCCACCATTTCGCAGCCACCTTGATTAATGCAGCGACGCGACCGACTCTTCGACCGGTCTCACCGACGGAGCTACTTTTCCTATTTCTGCGAACGGGATTAAGAGAAAGGAAGTCGCTACGTTAAACCCTTTCTGTCCCGAATCTCTCTATTTAATAAAGAAAAGACCTGAATTTTTCATGAGTTTTTCCTACGTGACTGTGAATGACGACGTGAATACCTAGGAAATTTTAGAATAGACCAATTTATCAAGATTCGAACTGTTATTGATCACGGATGAGTTAACTGGAAAATGTAATTTTCGTATCGTTCCTCATAAATTAAATTACTTCATAAAATTATGTCTTTTTGTAACATTTGTTGCAAAATTAAAACGAGAAGAGTATGTAAAAATAAGTTTTTATTACTCATCATTTCCACATTTGCCATTTCGCCCTTGAATATTAAAGGAATTAAATCATGCAATTTAGAAATATAGCGAGTGGTAGTTATACATCGGGAACAAGCTGAAAGCTATCACGAATTGGAGAGAGTGCTACGAAAAAATAAAAGAGAAAGCGCGCAAGCAAGAAGGAAGTAAAACGAGCGCCAATTTATCGATAAAAGCGGGCTTCGTACCGAACAGCCGTGATCGACTTTTTTATTGCAGGTTTTCCAAATAATTTTAATGAAATATTGGAGAACCTGCTGCAGTTTGGTCGAGATTGCCCTCTTCTCTTCTCAGTTTCGTTTCAGCTAGTTTGTCTCTCTTATTCACTGCCTGGAATTTCATTAATTTAAAGCAATCTTGTTGCGCGACCGATTGTCGTGGATTTATATTGAAAAAACGTAAAAATGCACGCGAAAAAGATCTTATGACCAAAGAAAAAACGACCTTAATCACTGCCTTCAATTTAACCAAAAAAGAGCGCGGTTAAAAATAGGACTGTCGAATTCTATTCGATGAACGTATTTATTTATTTAAAACTAACAAAAATAGTCTCGAATAATGAATAATATTTTCGTGCTTTTCTAACCGTTCATGACAAATACAAATTTATTTGTTGATGGCTAAAATCATCAATTACTTATTTAAATTTCTATCCATTGCGAAAGAAAAATTGTAAATCAATTGTGTAAATAGTAAAATAAATTAATTATTCCAATAATTAATACATATTTTAATTCTATTCTCTTTAAAATTACATAAATTGCTAAAATTGCAACTCAAAAGTTATTACAAGAATTTGTTAAAGTGCGAAATCTTGTCTCTTGAATGTGTGTTAATTGCAGAACATCGTGTGCCAATTGTTTCTCGCGAGTACTTCACGCTATACCGCGCACCATATCGAGTAATGTGGCAACTTGAAATAAAGCTGAAAAGTTTTAAAGGTCTTAGGTGCGAAGTTGAAATATTTTAATTATAACGGCGGAAACATGCGCGCGAACAGTAATGACTATACACTGACGATAAAATAAGTCCGGGACTGTGTAAACTGAGAAACCAAATAAGGAAAAGTCTTGTGCAAATTAACGAAATTAAATCGTATAATATAATTAGAACACTGATTACGTACATACAATAATTCATAGAAACGTGGTTTTTAAACTTATAATACATTGAGGACGATTCAGCTTTAAATAAAGACGACGCTTCCTTTTCAAGAGAAATTTATTTCGTTGACAAAATATAACGCGCAATCCATTATATATATTAAGCTACATTCGAGTTTTTTCAAGCGTTGAAAATACGTTGTTAATCTCACTATTTTTAATACAGTTCTCAAAGAAATTATCTTTATTAAAATACATTGTAATGTCATAAAAATCTGAGTGTTCATAAAAAACGGGAAATGCAAGCATCACGACAGATCCCACGCAGCAAGATTCATAATATTTACATTTACCTCGATAAATTTACGGCATTTATGTGCCGTTCGTCCATCCGCACATTGTGCGTTATGTTTCTCCACATAAATCTCGTCGTTGGTAACTTAATCGCGTTGGATTTATCACACAACGCTCGCATTCGTACGACTTGTTTGTTAACGATAAATCGCCCGAATCACTTTGCATTAATTGACTATAAAAAAGTTATGTTATTATTAACTATACATTTTTTTGTTATTAATCATGCGTTGTCCAATTCCACGGTTATTGAGCATATCTCTGAGAATTTCAGAGAGAATTATCTCATTAAACGTGCTTACTTTATTTACAGACACTTTAATCGCGTCTTTCGTGCAATTTTTCCACATTTGATTGTAAATATTTTTGCAACTAATCTTTGAAAGTCAAAATTAATTAAAGAATTAGAACAGGTTTAAAATTAAACGAAGTATAAAATTTCGTTCTCGTACCGTGAAATTCTTTGACTCTCTTTCATTACCTATAAGTAAAAAACTATCGTTGTGTACATTTTAGTCAAAGGGGATTCCAAAAGTTGAGAAGAAAAATCTTCTGAACGATGGAAAGCACGAAAATATACGTTTTAGCAAAATATATTTACGTTAGCAAAATATTTTCGTCGTATTATTTTTTTATGACATCAATTAAATCATACTTATAAAAAAGGATACGATGTAAATTCATTTGGTATATAGATAATATCGCAAGAAACTGACGGAATGCCGCCGCTGAAAGCGAGTAAAGACGTAGCTGTAATCTGACAATGAGTGACAACCACGACGGCAATCAACGTTGGACGTCAAGTAGAATAGGTCTCGTTGTGGCAGGCTTCTAGCTGAGTAACGCGCCGGCTATAGTGGGGCCAAAGATTATGCAACTTCCGTAACAGAGGCTGTCAGACGCGCGATACCACCGTGTGGGACGGCAAATAAATGGTCGATTTAAAAGCTGGCGCCACGATCAATAATTTACAGATATTCGCTGAAGATATTGTCTCGCAAGTAATATAGTATTAATATATACGGAATGGTCCCCACTGATATATGCCGCGCAAAAAAATCCTTTTAATGTTATTAAAATCAGTCGAATCTCGTAAGAGTGTCTGCTTTCGCATTGAGCTTTTATGCTTATCGTTGTTCTTATCAGAAAGCTGCTGGAGTAACCGTTTTCATCTCCTGGCTTTTCTCTTAGGTAAAATCTACCGTGCTGCGACCTCTTTTCAAGACGCCCCTCGCTGTCTGTCTGGATTTCCCAACCGGCTTGCTTATAAAGTTTTAGTGACACGCTTCCTCGCGACGTTTCTCTCCGCCGAGACTACAGATACCCAGTTGCTTTCTCCACTTTTCTCGGTTAACCTCGCGCATCTTACTCCTGCTTCTATCCGAAGGAGCAGAGTTCGAGCTTTTCGAGCGCAACGACGTCGAAAATATCATTACTCGAGTTAAGAACGTAAGTAGGCTCGTAAATAGACTTGTTCCACCATTTCTCTTAATACATACTATCTACGTTAAAGTAGATACTCATAACGAGGCTTCTAATTAATGGGATCTATTAATATGAGATCTAAAGAAGTAACACGTACAATATGAGAAGAATCCCGAGTCTTCTATGTTCCATTCTATCTCGCTTCCTCGCAGATATATGTGCGATATTATATCGCGTCCAATCTTATCACTGCACCTCATACCTCGCCTTCGTATGTAAAACTGCGGGAGTAGCGACCTGTCGTTTCCCTGGATTCGGATTACGCGCATACGACAGAGAGTGAAATCTTATGGACGTGACGAACGTGCCGACAGAACAATAGAATAAACGGACAGATCAGAGTAAGGCAGGGCGTGTTCTCGCGGACTTTGCACACCGTTCATGTGGCTTCCATGTGTGGGACAACTGGTTGCACACGTACATAGACATAAAAACCGCATACGTACGAAACCGTCGACTCATCCAAACTCGACCGCGACGTAAATAGGAGAAAAAAAGGAACGAAAAAAACATTAACAAAACGACATTGTTCCGCGGAGTTATTCTAATTAGACGTGTAACGTAATTAATATACTATTCGCGTATATATCTTGCTATACGTTTTTTTATCTGTGCTTTATTTGTTGCTTAATATTATTATACGGTGATATACTGCGTTAATTTGAACCTCTTTTGCTCTCCCTTTTTCTCCGTGCAAAGTCCTGAATTCTGCCTGATCTTCAATGATTGATGGCAAGTCCGATGCTGCCCGCTCATTAACTTTTCCGTGCACGTATTACATTCGCCCAGAAACAAGTACGAAATTGTCGTTTCGCGTTTCGCTTATTGGTTCGTAGCCAAAATGTCGTACATTATTTAACGTCGAAAACTGACGTTATTCCACACATAAAAAAGATTAATTAATTTGTACCCTCTCATTTGGAGAGGATTGGACGCAGCAATTAATAAATAAAAGGAGGTAATTCACGAAAACATTCATTGTTCTTTGTTCCGAAACCTAAGATTCTTTTACTAAGGCTCTAGATACACCAAAGTAACGCAATCCTTTTATCTGAGCCGAAATGTCGACAACTTTCCTATAGGCTATTTTGACCACCATTTTGGACCTAATGACCTATAGACCAATAAGTGCTTAGTATTATTGGTACATGATATGGTTAGTGAGTCGAAAATGGAGGATCTTTGCGCTGGTATATCTAGAGCTTTACCTTTCACGGCTTTAATTTGCATTGTCCCAAACGCGATACATCCATACTTACATATCTCAATATACTTTTTCGCAAGAGAAACGGGAACGCAAGATATCCCGTTTTAGCGCATCGATACTCTGCACGCGCGGGTCGGCAGTATTACTTTTGCCTCGTGGATGCTTGCTAAATTGGAAACGGTTCGCAATTGAAGCTGCTCGTAATTAAAACTCACCGGCGGAAGTGGTTAACCTTTTGCAAAGAAACTTGAGATGCGCGGCACGCGAAACGATCCAGAACACTCGACACAGAGCTTCCGCAATGGGCGCCTGGATAAGTGACTTCAAAGGCTATCGTCTGCATATTTTAACATAGCAAATGAATCAGTATTGTGCTGCGCATTTTGCACGAAGGACCGAATGGCTGTGCGTGAAAACATCGATGAGATTCGCGTTTAATTTTCCAAAATTTCGTTGGGAATTTCGAAACATCCACGCGTTTGATAACGATATTAATAGTTATCTCTTTGCCTGATTGCTGTACGTCCCCATTGTAACCAGATAATAACGTTACAATGTTCGCATGAAAATAGAGTTTGAAATTTCGAGAATTTATTTAGTCCCTTTATTTTTTTCCCTCGGATGATTTAATTTAAAATAATAACAAAAAATGTACTGTGCGGTCGGTGTGTTATTGCGTTTAAATACATCCGAAAAAACAACGCAATTAAATTAAATATAGTTAATTTTAAAGAACGAAACGCGCTCGTTTGTTAATTTGTATATCACATACACAGTCCGTATCCATTATATAAAAAAGCCAAAAAGGCGAAATCATCGTTTATATCTAGCATTCGATATATGCTAAAAGATTTACAAAATTTAATATTGAAATAGCAATAATTTGATACGTTAAAATTAAGCTAATTGTGCCGTGAAATATTTTTTCTTCTTTTCGAAGAGAGAGAGAGAGAGAGAGAGTCTCTTGATTTTAAAATAATCTGCTTCCACAGTATCAAAACTTTAATTTAAAAATAGTGAATTAATGGTATTGTAGAACAAATTTCATTGTTTTGCGATTGCCCAATTCCTAATCTGTACACGCTCTACAAACGATCAAGCTTTGCGCTCTCGAGCTAATGTACGATTTTCCACAGCCACCCATTTTCCGGGTTGTTCCGAAATTGGATACCGCGGAGCTAATAGGGACCAGTACGCTTTGCTTCGATTCAACGTGATCTCGAGGAAGTTTTGTGTAAAACAGGAGGAGTTGAAAGACGATCGTTTTGCGTTTCTTGCAAGGATGTTGAGATCTTTGTAAATGATTTTTGAAATAACAGAAAATAATATTAAAGTTTTAACTTTAAAATAATCGTGTGTTCAAGTGTTTATCGAAAGTATTATATATTATTTATAACCAAGACTATGATATATCTTAGTAATTTGATAAAATCGATTTAACCGGATAAGATGTTAATACTTAAAGAAGTGAGACACGAATAAGTTATACCTATATCACTATCTGTATGGTTTCATAGCTTATCATCCGTCGATTTTGATGTCTGCAGTAAATAAGTTATTTAAAAAATAACTCATCTTTTATAAAAAAAATAATAATAATTAATATGTATATATATATATACATTTTCTTTCTATATTTATCGTAATACATTTTTATATAATATTTTTATTATAACTTTTTTTGTTTGACTTTTTTTGTATTTATTTCTTCTGTTTACGTATATTCTTACATAAAACTAAAGCCTCAAACACAATGTGAGGGAATAGCAATAGCGATAGAAATAACACGATTTCAATTTATCAGGTACTGTATATCCCGATAGAATTCGATATCCAATAGATTGAAATCGTATTATTTCTATCGATATTCCCTCGCATTATGTCTAATTATCTATTATATTATTTTCAAATTAAAATATACATCCAACATGATTAAATTACCAACCAATTATATATCATAATATATTGTATAATATATATAATATGTAAGATATTATATAATATAATATATATATATATATATATATATACATAAAATACATATATATACATGAAATAAAATACATTATAAAAGATTATATTTGTTGAAATACTTTTTCTAAGTAACCAGACAAAAGTATTAATACTAAGTGCTAATATAATTACAAGTATCTGTTAAAAATTTCGTTATTAATTTAAGTACCATGTAAAGGAAGCTTCTGATTATGAGATAACTGAAAAGTAATAAATGGTTTTACTAAGTTACAGTAGTCTTGAATATAACGAATGTGTACATTAAATTTCATGCAAATCCACATAAAAATTTGTGGAAAGTATATTAAATTTTATAAAATTTTATAGAAAGTACATTAAATATCATAAAATTTTATGAAAAATACATTAATTTCAATTGTGTACATATACACAAATATATTTTTCAGTTACAAATACATTAAATGTAATGTAATGTCATAAAATTAAATTCACCTTATATATAACTGAAAAATATATTAAATTTTATGATATTTTTAACAGTGAATAATAATAATAAGAACATTATTCTCATCAATTTCGTGAGTTGGCTAGCTAAATGAAAGAAGCGTGAGTACAATAAGAAATCGAGAGAGCTTAAACTCTCGTCTGAAAGGGTCTGCCTGGCATTTAACATCGTCAGAGGTCACGAGGCCGAGTGTATCTTGGTAGCAGTTTGCACACGTTCCACGTCTAAGAGACATATATAAGTATCGGCTTTGCAAAGACGACGGAATTACGCTGCAAAATGCGAAACGTCGAGTTCAAGAACATTGAAATGACGCTTCTTCGCGTGTACGTCCTATTGCTAAATAATCGCGCAGAGACCGTCACGCCTAAGGGGAGCTATGCCGATTTACACGGCTGTTGGCCTTTCCACAGATTGCTATGGTTGTTGGGGCGATGTTATATACATCGGATTTTCACGGTAGTAAAAGCGGCGACTGTAAAAGGCAGTGGTTGTAAGCCCATACACGACATGGATCTCAAGAGACGCACGGTTAAAGCTAAGATATCAGTCAGTGAATACGCTTCTTATGAATCTCATTCTTCCGGAAATCCTCACGAAAAGATTGAATCAAGATTATTGTTAAGTAAAGCCGTACATATTAAACCGTTTATTTTATTTTAATTAGTAGACATTTATAAGCTACTTCATTATTAACAATTTTCATAATATTTGTATTAATGTTAATAGAAATTATAAAAGGAAAAGCAAATTTTTCACATCGTTTAAACATTATAATTTTCCTTTTCTTTTACTTTTTTCTTATGTTTTTCAAAAAAATTAACGCGAACTTTCTCTCTATAAAAAACTTATTTTTTAGGCAACATTATAAATCATTAACAATTTAATATATTAATTTGAAAACAATCGCGTAATACGAGTAATCGTCGGAAATCAGTGCTGAAATTCTATATATTATTTTAAACTATTAATTTAAATTAATTAATTTAATTACTCAACAGAAATTAAGTTATTGGTTTAATTTTTTTATTGATCTGTTGATATAATTTATATTATTAGAATTATAATATATTCAACTATTATAATAACGGAAGTAATTATTTCCATATGCGATATGTTACAGAATTTTGAAAATGTAACTGGAATATGAAATTCCAACTGTTTGTGTTACAAGGAAAACTTTTGCGTAATTAATTCCCAGGTTAATTAAACAAGATTTCGTAGAAAGCGATGAGATTACTTCTCAGAAAAATTTCTTTTTCGTTATGAAAGAAATTTGAAAATATGTATTTAAGGAAATAAAACAAGCTTCGTGAATATCGTAGACATTGAAACTAAAGTTTAACGCAATATTTCCAATGTACTTAATGTACTATCTTAAAGACTTTTTCTCTTTGCTCTCTTGCAAAATTAATACCGCCCATGTAATGTCATTTAAAGTTGTAGAATTGACCGAATAAAATGGAAATCAACGCGATTGATCTTTTCAATATTGACAAAACATATATATTCTATAGTGTGCGAATATTGTACTGTCGGGAATATCTCGCATGAAAAATTATAAAAAGTTAGCAATAATTGTAGGTAAATCAACAATAACACGAAATAATTTCATTTTATACTCATGTTGACTAATTTCTGATACATCAGACAGAAAAGTAAAGAGGGTATAAACTTTCTTGTGCTCACACAGGAGAGAAGATTTTGTTCTAAAATCTTCTAAAAAAGTATCTAAAAATCTAGATATAAATTTGAAAATAATTTTGTTGAACCATTAAAAAAATAATTAGGAATTTCAAACATGATGGTCAATGCTTCAAAAAATTTTGATATTCTGACAACCAGCTTAAGCGTCCTACATAATTATTTTGACAGTCCAACAAAATTATTTTAGATATTTATTTTAGATACACCTTCTATGCAATTATGCTAAACGTATAGAATTATATTGGAATTTAGAATATATCCTTAAACTTCATATCGTTATAATTATAATCACCAAAGAAAATCTTGAAAAATTTTAATAACACAAGCCATGTTTATTGTTATATTGCCGTGAAGTATTGTACGCACATTGATCAGATTTTTACAGTAAATGCGTAGCAACGGTCGGACACAAGTCGAACATAGGATCCAAATGAATTAGTAATATGGCGCACTTTCAAGGAGTAATGTTAGAGCCGCATTCACGCGCGTGGCTCAACGTACAAAACGAATTTATGGCAGGCCATAAATAAGGACCAACGGATATGAGACACTCTTACTCGATACTTGAGAATTTTGTCGATCGATGACACACGGTGTTTCAATGGCGTCTTGTATCCCGAAACACGTTCTCAAGAAAGAAACTCTATACTCAGCTGTCAAATGAGGATGGTGCGCTCGTATAAGATGATGTGCACTTATAGACGTTGTTAAAGTTTTAGGTGAGATTCTTTGTACCCGTAATCTCGTATGACGCATAAAATTTTCCTCAGCCAACAACCCAACATGAGTCTGTTAGAAACAAAAGTTAACGAAAGATAATTTGCATTTTGATTACAATTTTAATTATAATTTACAAAAATATTTGTAAGTAGACAGTATTCTCGAGAATATCCTCTAGAAAAAAGTATGCAAATTATTCCTCATCTTTAATATAATTTCGTACACCTATATCAACAAATTTTGTAAAACATATTATAAAGATTTTATACCATAAAAGTAAGATAATAAACATTAAATACAAAATTACATTACGCTAACAGAAAGAATAGAGCTGCACTTTCTATTTTACATTTGACTTTTTATCTGATTGTGAGTTCTTTGTCTCTCGTCGAAAAAATGTACATATCTATTTCTTTATAAAGATATGTCATTCGTTGACGCGTCAAGTCCATAAATATTTTGCCATACATATATCAACTGATCGAAATTTATTGCGAGATATATAAATAATAGATTTATAGAAATCATGTTTGTCTGTTGACATGCAAAGTTATCCGCAGATGTATGTAACTTTTGTATGTTGACCTCGGGGAGCACAGTTTAAATGTAGAACAGCCTTCTTTCTTTTTAAAATTGCTGTTCTAGCTGCCGGCGCGATAAAGACTTAAGTAAAATAAATTGCTCTTATCCTCACGATAACCTTGGCGAGAATCATTATCGATTATGATAATACGCCGGATAATAAGGATAAGGATATAAAGGCGATCGGGTGATAGATTCAACGATCTAATAATAAGTGGGGACAGAGGATGTGATTATCCATTTGTATTCCGTTCCATCTGTCATTAATATATAACTCATATTGTCGTATTTCCGCGATATGTATAAAATCTGCTCCTAATAATAGTTTATTTATCGAGATAATTGCAATAATTCCCAAAATTGATACCTCTTAATAGTTTATCAAGTATTAATAGTTTAAATCCTGTAATTGATGAATCTATTATTTCTGGCAGAAGTTCATCAAAATGCCGTACACGGAATGGAATAATTAAATAGCATGTTTATCGTAATAGCGTAATCATGTCAGTAATGATTCATCAATTATTCGATTACTGGACTATTATGGAGAATTTGGATGTTAGCGGTGTAAATAACATTCGAACGAATTATTGATGAAATGATCGCTTCAAAGAGGCAAAAGATGATATTGAACATCTTTACGCGCTCACTCATACGTAAAGTCAAACACGAAAATTGTTCGGCAAATCGAGTCTCATACGTCAATCTCGCGCGGACAAGCGTGTGAACATATAAAGAAAATTGAATAAATATGCACGGAAAGAACGGTTTTGCTGAAATATCCAAAAATTTATTTATATAGGTACAGATTTGAAAGTAATTTTGTTTAGGCCATCAAAATAATTATGTAGATCGCTCAAACTAATTGTTAGAATGTTGAAACTTTTAGTATTATTGTCGTCAATGCTTAAGTGTTCTACATAATTATTTTGGTGGTTCAACAAAATTATTTTCAGATCTTTATCTAGTTAAATTTTTTAATACTTCAGCAAAATTATTCTTCTGCGCGTCATTAAATTGCGCAAATCACGCGCTATCGAAACATTCCCTTCGGATCTCGTAAAGACGGTATTCTCTTATATAATTCGGTTTATTGGGTATTCACGTGTATTCAAAGCAATCGTCGATTCATCAAAGCAATCGACATTCATCTTTCTTACGTATAGTAACTTGTTAAGCCTAGAAATATATTCCATTGAAAAAACGACGGTAGTAACACTTGGAATTGGTGGACACCATATGTGCAATATCAGTTCAATTTGCGATACGCTCGTCGCTCGATACGATATCGGTGTGTAACCAGTGTCAAATTTCCATATATATATATATATATATACACACACATATATATATATATATATATATATCTTCCATATACGAATTATCTCAGCATGACAGAAAATTATCGATTTCTCTCTTTACGGTATCACAGAAAGTGCCGCGGTAGAGTTTAGTCGGATTTTGCATTAGGTACATTCGCAAATCCTTTTATTCCGCAAAATGAGAAGAATATGACTTGTACCACTATTCCACTCGTTCAACGTTTCGTACATGAATAATTTGATCCTGCCATAAAACTCTTTGTCTGCTTGAAAATTCATGTAAATCACACAGGACACAGCTTATACAGCTTCGAAAGAGAGAAAGAGAGGGGGGGGGGAAGAAGAAAAAGACAGCAGACAAACTTAAATCAACATGCTTTAGATAAGAAAAGTAACAGAGAAAGAGAGAGAGAGAGAGAGAGAGAGAGAGAGAGAGAAGAAAAAGAACCTAAAAGAGAGGCAAATGGAAAGTTTTCTCGCGTGCCATCCGTTTTTTCTATCGAAATCAACTCTTTCAAATTCGTCACCGAGATATGAAGGCAATGTTATCGAGATGAATAAAAATGTACTACAAGGACAAATAATCTGAACGGCGGTAATTAAATTTGACTCTCTTCGCTAAATGATGAAATGTAAAAAAAAAGAGAAAAATGAAAAAAGGAAGGACTTAATAGTAGGATAGGTTCAGGTCTAGCAATAAGGTCATTCCGCTTCGGTTCATACCGATTGCTCCTCTATTCACTCCGATATTAACTGCTGAACCCATTTCTATTTTTCTCCCTCGCCTCCGCCGCGTTCACGCCCTCGTCCCCCCCCCTCCCCCCTCCCCCCGATTCTCGTAACCTTTCATTCTTTCCTTTTCACCCCGTCTATCCGCACTTCCGTTGACATACTGTCTATTCAAATCCACCTTCCACGCGGCACGTTTCCGCCGAACGTCGACGTGAGAGTGCGCAGCGCAATTTAAGGAATCAATTAAAGTCATTCTAGCCTAGCGGCCTCGGGACAATATATCCCGTTCTCTATTCGCCAGCGTGAGATAAATAAGCGGGTTATCTGATAACAAACAAGCGCATATATATCTCTTCACGGAGTGCAATTGCTTTTCAATCCGAAATATGACGTCTTGTAAAAAGATTATAAATAGCTGCGAATTAAGACGCTGCCTAAAATTCAATTAATGAAAATCATTTTATTTCATGTTATATAAATAAATACAGATAAATTTAGAATAATACATTTGTCATAAAAAATTACATAACATTATTTAAAATTTAAAATAATATTATTTTAATTTATAATTTCATTGTTTTGAATTTATAGTTATTTTAATTTATAATTTTATTTTAATAACATTATTTACTGTAACTTTATGCATTTTTTATAGTACTAATTATATATCCTATGCAATTCAAATAAAATATACTTTGAACATTCATATTGCGTGTCTCACTCCTATTAACTCAGATAAGGGGGTATGAATGAAAAAAAATAATATAAAAACTCAATAACAAATTCAAAGCGAACAATCCATCTTTATTGAGTTTTCTAGAGATAAGCCAGCATGGTAAAAAGAACACGACAGGAGAATTTCTGTTTGATTACGCCGTCAAACGAGAAAGAGCTTATTTATTACAGAATATCTTTTAACTCAGCCATTGAAACCTGACTGTCAAGAAGAACTCATCTTGAGAAATTTTGAGGGTCCTTTAGCGTACGATCCCGTGAAAAAAACATGAAAAAGAAACAGATCTATGAGAGTCGCTTTCTAATACTTTGCTCATTCAAAACATGTTCCTTTGAATCTTTTGCCTTATTTGCGGCGTCCGTGGTTAACGTTAGACCCCAACTACGTAATTAACTAAAATTTACCTCGGCTAAGATCCATTGAATTTGTAAATATAGTAACTATCAATAGTAAAGTATGATGTTATATTAACTATATTTTATATATAATATCTACAAAATATAACGGAGATATGTAAAGATATATTGTTTCCTTTATAGTAAAAAGTAGTTTCGAAGATAATAAATATTATTTGACTTCTATTATGTAGTTGACAAATTCAAATGTTACAACCATTCTAAGATCAACTGATTATGTTTTAATTTTAAACAGTATATACTCATGAGTATAGATTCGTTTTAACTAGTAAATAAGGTAAGATGTATAATTTTTTCTGTAATAAAAACTTTTCTTCATGGAAATGTAATAAATAAAATATAGCACAAATGCGTTCGAGCTTATATAGAAACCAATCATATGTACAAATTGATTTATAAAGATTTATTTAAAAATTATGGAGATGAATCTATTATTCAAATATACGACGATTTTATAATTATGATAATCTCGCTAAAGCCATTATTTTTTATATCATATATTGACTATAATAAAGAACCTTATGAAGATCTTTTAAGAGATTAAAAAATTTTTTTAATATTTTTAATATTTTTATAACATATATACATATCGATATAGTTATATCATATTATAATCCTTGTATTTTCTTGTACATCTATAATATACTTTACAAGCAACAAAAAATTTAAAGAGTTATATGTATAATCTAAAGAAAAAGAACATGTTTTAATTTTAAAAATGTATTTATGATCTGATCACGCGATAAAACAAACTAATATCGACGATTTCCCGATTACCGAAATCACCGAAATTTAATCAATAGAGTGTCCATTTCCAAACTAATATGAAAGTTTGTTTTGTCACGTATTATAAGTTGATATATCACATAGCCATTCAATTAAAATAATTCGGACAGATACATAACGGTGATTAATGGTCATCTTTACGGGGAAAGAACTTCGCGAGTCGACACGTTCCACAAAAATAACCGGAAATTCATTAAAATAAGGCTCTTACATTATCATCTAAAAATATTCCATATCATTTGCTCTAATTTCAGGTGAATTGTAAGAGATAAACGAATGGCAATTCATCAACAATTTAAATAATCTAGAATTGGGCTTCTCTAAATGTTCGGAATTAACTTTTCTCACAAACTTATTAGCCGCAATTAGTCAAAAGTAAAGAATAGGAATTTCTTTCTCTCTCTTTTATTTAATTGCAAAACACTTAAAACGTTCCGTTTTATTTCAGTTACAATAAAGTAGTACAATAGATACTATTCGAATATTTTTCGAACTTGTATTACAAGATTAATATGGCTGTCGATATCTTTCGATATAGGTCGCAATATATTTGCTGAATTGGATATTATCCTAACATTTGTGATGGGTTTAAAGATCCATTAGTATAATGAAGTTGAAATTGCTCGCAGAATGGTAGCACAGCATTCGCCATGGGTATAGCTATATAAATTCGTTGATTAACAAAGATCATTAATTATCAAGATTTAATTACTTGTTTCGAAAGTTCTCCATAGCTTTTACAGCCTAACCAAGCAGTTTCATGGTTTCGACAGAAATGCATCGTAATGCATTAAAACGAAATCAGTGGATCGTGCTTTGAAATTTCACTAACAGAATTATTAGCGATTGTTAAAAACATTATTGTGACCTTGCAAAAAATCGTACTAAATTGCGAAAACTTTACAATACAATATTTTTAAATATAGATTTTTACATAATGTTTCGGATTTGCTGCTCTCATATAATACCGATTTATTATTAAGTGTGGTTATGTTAGTATGTGAAAAATAATTTTTTTTATATTAATACATGTATAATAACAAAATTATAAATTAGATAAATATTTTTTATAATTTGGAAATCGGTATATAATTTTTTGTAAATTTGGAACTGTTCTTAAATTGGGAGATATATCTAAAAATGTTTTACCAATATTCTCATGTGCGAATAATATTTATTTTGATTGGGAGGAACAAGTCCGAGCTCAAAGTTGGATTTAGTAAGCGTTAAGTGGAGCAATTGGTGACTCGGTAAGCGAGTCCAACGTGGTAACACCACTCCGTGTATCAGAACTGCTACGGCTCGACCGAGTGCCCTCGAGATCTCCAGTAGTATAGCTCGGCCATCGATCGGACGTTCCAGCACTTGTGTATCCACTATTTTCGTGCTTTCGATAGGCGATCAATCGAGGGGCTTTCCTATCGTGTCTCCGATGGAGTCTTGCGCTAGGTACTTGAAAATTTTATTATAAACGTAACGACGGCGGCTCAATAACATTTGTTCGCACAACGAATGTCTAACCAACAGTTTTTTCTTTATATCATTATTAAGTTATTCTAATTTGTAATACGTTTGAGTATACGCTTATACATGACAGGAGCCACACTTTATCGTACGATTAGATTACGCATATTTACCCGATCGATATTATCCAGTACGTTCTGCTTGGTATAACGATGGCACGACGACATTTCGTTTTATGAGAGAAACTTTTCGTTGTTTTAATGAGGGTCTTTTCAATTTAAATGAAAAATCCAACGTAATAATTAAAACAATTTGTATTATGTAGGAAAACGAACTACTAATTAAGGTTATTAAATATATAAATATACAATGTACCGATATTTGAGATAAATGTAAGTAAACACATGTATATTTAAAATTTTAATTTGGATTTAATTTTATGTTAAATTGGATTCTGCATATATTAAATTAGATTTGCTTATAAATATAAAAATTGTGCTACCTTACTGATATCGTTAACTATAAATCCTTTCTATTTGAGAAATATTGAACTCGTTATCTTTTTATGTTTTTAATTAAAATTTATCAGTTAAAAATAAAAACGTGACTTGATTAACACCGAAAATGTAAGACAAACGAAAACAACTAAACAAATAGAAATCACTTTTATACTCGTGCTTACGTTTTCAGGATAGAGCATGTGGCTGCAGAACGTTTACGCAGAGATCCGATTGATCGAGCTAAATTACGGAAACCGAGTTACGCAACTACAGCGAAGAGCATCCGTCGGTTTCCAGCCCATGTAATGATCTCACTTTGAATTTGCGGTTTACAGTTACATTTTACCGAGTCGTAGTGCCCGCAATACATCAGTTGCATCTCCTGAAAATATCGGGATTTAGCTGACATCGCGTGGGCTAAAGATTCTCCATTTGTTTCATGAATATCATTCACGATTCGAATAATATATAAATTCCAAGAAAAGTTAATTCTTAGTTTGTATATATGTATAGAGTGAGATAATTATTTTATATTTGTAAATATTATTAATTCACAATACTTTTTTCCATTATTTCAATCAATCAATTGCATTTTCACGTATTTATTCTCTTTTATTTTATACGGCCGAGTTTCGAATTATATAATTTTAATTCTATATAATTAAATTTCATTATAATTTCACTTCAAATATCTCAATATATTTTCGACACGTTTCGATATCGTTTTGTATTAAAAACGAGAAATTTGTTAATATTTACTGACGCATAGGTATATCATTGTCGGATTCAGAATGATATCTGCTGCGATTTAAAAGTTTAAAGTTCGCAAACTTGATTCAAATGTGGAAGAGTTTGTGATTGAAGGGAAACATGACAAATTCGATATTGCGTGCACATATTGATAAATATATCTCCTACGTCTTTGTATATACAGTTCTCTTCGGAGTCTTCAATTTGTTATGCTATTTCAAGTCAATGTCATTTCGTGGCTTTCTCGCGGTTCGCAAATTCTCTGTGGAATTTTCCGGCTTCTACATTACTTCAGACTACCTACTTTTTTACGTTGATCAAATAATTTGTAGAAATCGCGGTATTTTTCAAGAGGAAGCATATAAAAAGAAACGTTTCTAAATTTACTCGTCAACCAAACTTTTATCAACCATTCTTTTTACATCATAGTCTCTCTTTTTATCTCTCTTCATACATATTCTTTCAATTTTCTATACATATGTCTACTATATTATTATTTTTAATAAAATAATATTTGTCTTCTTTTGTGAATATACTTTTTGATTTATATTTTTACGCGTTCGTGTAGATATATTCCTGCACCACATTGGTTAATAAAAATGACGAGTTTTTTTTCTATAGTATAGAGCAACATTTAATTAAATTTTTGTTTTTTCATTATATGTGATTTCAGCGACTTCCCATTTATCACACTTTGTATATTTCATTTCAATTTAAAATACAATTTGTGCATCCAAAACATACGACATTTTATCATTGCGGTAGATTTCTATTTTAGTCACGCGACTTTCTAACACAGTAATATTTAACACTTTTCAGTACCAACGTGTTGTCCAAAGTTCCAACAGTGCGAAGAATTATCGCTGCCATTTCTAAGCGTTTATCCGCTCGAAAACAGCGAACGGACGTACGATTGGTCTAATTTATAGGTGGCAATGTGGCAACACATGGATTTCAAAGGGCGATCGTTTAACGCAGACTAACTGCTCGGCCACGTAACATAGGATTTCGGTTTCGTATTGAAATGAAATGCATAAGAGCACAGTTACATCCTTCCGCGTCGCTTGCAGATGCGTTAAAATTGGCGGATTTGCGACGACGATCGAATGAATTTCAGATAATCGTCACAGACAGTGTGAGGAAATTCAGTCGTATTCTAGCAGATCATAAATTTTGCCTGATCCTTCGTGGCTTCGATTGTCTTAATCAGCTCTATTACTTTCATCTCGTTATTTCATGGCGACCCAAACTTCATTATTTTTAGTGATATCCTTTTCCTCCTCTTATCCTCCTATTTATCAGCATCTCAAAACTCGTACTAACGGAAAATACGAAGTAATGCTATCCTTACACTCGCAATGAACAGCGAGAGCATATAATCTTCATATATTATATATGCAAGTACTGCAACGAAAGATCGCGAAAATGGGACTCTCACTACATTATATTCGAACACGATGTACGCTAAAATCGCCTCGAATGAGTTGTCATGGCGACGCTCTCATTTTAGACTTATACTACTGTTCATTGTACACGCGACCCTAGCGTTTATTATATTTATCCGTTGCACGATCGCAAGGACTTTCCGATATTCCAATATCCTATCGGGATAATGAATTATTTATGAGATCAGATAATTGCTCGTATCTATTCATTACGATTTATTTATCTAACGGAAAATGTGTAGGAAATGGGAAGATTAAAATTATTGCTTGCTTTGTCAGAGACTTAACGGCTCTCTCTCTCTCTCTCTCTCTCTCTCTCTCTCTCTCTCTCTCTCTCTCTTCTTTTTTTTTAATTTTGTCGGTAGAAATGAACACAACCCATCGAAAGCACCTAATGAAATAGCACTATGTGATGGAATAAAGCATAATAACTATTTCAGTTTAATATCAATCCATCTGGATCGACATGTGGTTGCGTATTTACATCAATACTCGACGAGTATCGATGATGTGCAATAATATCGTGTAGACGAGGACTATCGGCGGCGCACAGCCGGAAATTAATGATCCGCGCGGTAATTCCTTTGGTATTTCCATAATGAATCCTTTTGTCATATACCGGTAGTAGATTTCTGCTAAGTATTCGATGAACGAGTAATCGCCTCCTACTTTAATCGCCCACACGCTCGCGATAAACCATAAATTTTACATCGGCGAAATAAATCGCAGTAGATAGAAATATCGCCGTGTGTGATTGCTGGCCATCGAGAAACGTAATCTTTGCGAAGCCATTAACGGTAGAGAATTGTGTATAAATAATTGTGCGATACACACAATCTACCCTTAAATTACAGCAATAACACACTGTGATGTAGCATATCTCATTCAATTGCTTATAACTTTTACAAAAGTATAAACATGAAAAAATGTTTTTTGAATCACAACGCCAGACATTAATTTAAAAAACATAACGGTACCAAACAAATATATGTATCTTTCGTAATAAAAAAGTTATAAGCAATGAAAAAAGCACTGGAAAAACATTGGAAAGAAAAGCTGAGTGTGCCGTACTGAAAAAACGTTTAAAAGTTAAATGCGAATGATGCAGCGATAACGGTCTATAATGATTTTCATATTGATAATATTATTATCAATATGAAAATCTGTGTTGAGTTTTATGTAACGGATATTAGATATTGTAAAATTCGATAGGGTACATCGATTGCATTTCAAATAAATAAATTTAAGAGATATTATTTTTTGAAAATTTAAATTTCGTCATTTAGCAATTGGCTTTTTGGTCTCATTTATTAATATTCATATTGTCGTTCGCCGTTTCGTGTGGAAAGGAGGAAAGACTCGTTTATTTCATACAATTTGTGTATCAGTATTGAGACTTTTTTTTATCTCGCTTCCATTTATCTTAGAATTTGTGGTTGCATAGGTATCTTGACAAAAAGGGAAAGAATTATGATGAAAAATAACTTGTCACCGATAAAATTCATAAGACCGACGAGAAGTCCGTCTTAAGAAACAAGACTCATTCTGCTAATTCGATGAGGAAAGAGACCGACATCGAATAAATTGTCGTATGAACCATTAATTCCCGGCCACATGGTTCCGAACTTTTTGATTAATACCCAGATTGTTATCTGGGGAACCAATTATAACGTTCGCAGGAATTTGTAGGGAAAATGTAGCATACTTATTGCAGTAAAAAAAAAGAAGTGCAATGCGCGTTTCAGAATTATAATTCTAGATTATCATAAGGTAACTCTTGACGAAATTTCAGAAGGTGTAGATAAACGTTAGAGCGTAATCTGATTTCACAATTCTCTATTGTCTTAGCTGCAAGCGCGAGCTTATGAAAGCTCTCGGTACGCAACCACAGTCACGAGCCAATTAACCATGTTAAAGGCAGTTTATGCAAAAGGCCATTTTCCTTTTCACGAAACATAGTCGAATTAAATGGTATTTTCTTTATTCGCGTTCCTTGTCTCACATAAATTTAAATAACTATCAGCTTTCTCTGCTGTTTTTGAAAGTGAGCGATTCAACAAAAACCATAGTCGTAGCAAAGAAATAATATTCAGAAGACAAATATTGTTTTTAGGTAAGTAAGCGAATGAATTGCGCAACAGTTTATTACTGTCGCAACATTAAACAGATCACAATAGCAAACAACATGCATTACTGAATATATTAGCTCTTTAGAAGCTTTAGGAATAAAATGAACGACTGGTTAGACTTCTTTTCGTCTTCCAGCTGTTTTCTGGTGATCTATCTTTGGTCGTATTCTCAAGCGTTCGAACAACTTTTTCTCCAAAACAGTTATCGAGTTTTACCAAGATAGAAAAGCACGAAAGCGAGAAAAACGGGACCAAGTGAAAAATTTCTATGAAGACATTCTTCTCGGTTTACCAGACGCGCGATTCGAATTTTCATCTGAAATCGTTCGGAATATTCGACATCTGCTCGCGATTATATAATCCTCCTAGTCGACTCTCTATTTTTCCTCTCGAAACTTGTCATTTAAAAAAACACAATTTTTTTTAGTAAAAATAATCCTGATAATACATCATTTTGTTTTTTATATCGCGTCGTTGTACCAAAATCACCGATATTTTCCCGTACTTTTCCATAGCGCGGTAGTGAAAAACTATGTAAAGGCAAACGATATTCATTGATAACCCTAGCTGCGATACGCTTCTACGGTAGCGAATGGAATTATCGACCGACATAAGTGCCGGCGCTGAAAGGCTATTACACGATGATACGTTTCAAGAAGGAGGTCGCCGAATCAACAAATTAAGTCGTAACAAAGAACGTTGTAATGAAACACGTTTTATATTTAATAAAAATAATATAATTGCAAACAATGAAACACATGGAACACATGAGATACGTAACGATATTTAGTTGCTCGTATCTATCGCTTGCGAATAAATTGGAGATTTTTTCGACACTATTATATAAACGATAAGAAGATTAAGGAATTAAATTTCCATGCTTAAATCAATTTTGGACAAAAAATATTCGACGATACGTAAAAAATCGTTTTAGCGTCTACAGAGATTATTTTGCGATGCAGTTGGATCTTGCATTTTATTACAAATCCATAGTATCTATTCTGCAAGAACACTGCAGAAGATATTTTTTACTTTCATCCTGCTGTAAATAATTTCATTAATGGACCGGATAATCTGCCGCAATGATATTAGCTTTAACACATAAAGCTTCCTTCGCATAATCATAATTTTAGAGTTACTGCACTCATAGCTTCTTTTACATTAAATTTTAATTACTAAATGACACAAAAATGTGAACATATAAAAACGTAATTTATTGTTAATTAAAACTTAATATAAAAAATTGTAATTACTACAGTTCTAAAATTGTAATTGTAAAAAGGATTATATATTAAAAAAAAAAACTAATCTCGTCGGTGTGCTCGCTTTGTTCGCACTTTTATTTGATTCATTCATTAAAGGATTTAATCACATTTTTCAGTACTTGGAAAAATGCTTAAAGTAGCCAGATATTAATTATTAAACAGAGCGTGCGCGCCGATAAATTTAGATAAAATATCAAACCGCAAATATCGCCATTCCAAGATCGACGTGGAATGTAAATTGTAAAGGATCCACTATGCGTGAAGTATCCACCCACCGAGGAACTTATTAAACAGGAAGATTCGCGTTTCGCGCATACTTTAGTAAAAGAGATATTCCGGCAGTGTGGCGTGCCGATCGATCGGTCAGACAACGTGAAGTCTCGCGTATATATATATATATATAAAACGAAATGGCGATCGTTCTTTTTTCCTCTCCCCTCGTTTCATCCCTTCCTTCCCTCATTCTTCTCTCTACCAACACGAGATTATCGATGAGGGCGCACAATCGATGATGAGCTGCATCGTCATTTCTAATGTAACGGGCGCGTATAAAAAGTATCTGAATGTAAATATGTACGCCCGTTCTGTCTCCGTATAAAGAGAGATATTTTCGACAAAAAAGAACTTTTGTAATTTCGACATTTCTCCATTTCCGTCGAGTCTTCCCAATTTGTATGGACGAGCCAGTGAATTGAAAATGTTCATTCGTACCGATTAAATTCCTAATCTGCGGACGCGCAGTTATATCATGTCGAGATAAAATTGCTTCTGGCAATAATCATACAGATGCCTCTCTTTCTCCCCTTCTTGCCCCGATGGCGATAGGGAGGTTACAACGCAATTTGGAAGCATCACGGTGCAACGATGTATTGTGCGTTAATGTGTGCCAATGGAAATCAAGCTTGACGATGCACACGCTTGAGATCCACTGACAAGCAAATCAAACATCCTATAATAGAATCAGTGTCTAATCACACGCGCTCCCGACGTGCTCTTCACCGACCATCCGCGAAATTTGCTGTTGTTTGAGCGGATTGGAGCCCGTCGGTAGAACGTTTTCTCTAGAAACGCGTTTCTCATCTCGACCACGGTACATTGTACTGTGTGTTTCTCGATTCCATTTCCCATTCCTTTCCATTCATTCGGAACGTTCATTTGACCCAGAACACGGTTTCAACCCTCTCCTAAGCCATGAATCGCATTTATCGAACGTCAATCATGAGCTTCTTCCATTTAGTTCTTATACACGAGAATTCGGAATCCCAAAGGAATCACAAAATGTTTCTTCAAACAATATCAAACGCGGTATTAAAATCTATATCAATTAATTCCATGTTAATTCCTTGTCGGATTGAATTTTGAGAAATAAGTAATCTAGGTGTTATATACACAGGGTGTTTGGAAAATAATGATAAATCTTTCGCATAGAGGCAGAATGGACTAAACGAGAAGAAAAGTCTACCATTTTGCAATTTTCACAATAGTTAACAAGATATTAATTACTAAAAATTGCCGAAAATTGGTCTTTAATAATTTTTTACTGAAATACTATCAACTTTACAAAAAAACTGCAAGAGACAAAAATTGTTTATTTTCTTCTCATAGAGCTCTAAGAATTCTTTAGAATTTTTTCAAAATTTTTTAATACTGTATTTTCTCATGTTGGTAAAAATGAGAAAATGCAGTACCAAAAAGTTGATAAAAAATTTTGAAAAAATTCGTAAAGTTCTATGAGAAGAAAATATACAATTTTCGTGTTTTCCAGTTTTTTTTGTAAAATTGATAGTATTTGAGTAAAAAATTATTGAAGACTAATTTTCAGCAATTTTTTGCAATTCATATCTTGTTAACTATTGCGCAAATTGCAAAATGGTAGAGGATTTTTCTTCTCCATTTTTAGTTTAGTCCATTTTGCCTCTATGCGAAACATTTATCATTATTTTTCAAACACCTTGATATATATATATATATATGTATAATAAAATAAAGTAAAATAAAATTACATAATTCTATTTTATTGTTTAATTGCACAAACATGATTTTAAAACCGAATATTCAATGGCTATGAAAGCTATATAAAGTATTGATATGAAAGATAATAAAACATGAAAGATATATAAATATTTTTATTATACATTTTTAAATAATTTTGGAATAATAGATAATTTTATCCATTTTATATAATTTTGAATACTTTAGATATAAAATGAGTCCAGTATAAAACTATTATATATCATTATTATTATTATTCTTCTTTAAAAACATTTGAGTGTAAACTTAATCGAATACTTATAAAATAAAAACGTCCTTATTTTAATTTCCGTTTATAGTTTTTTCTACTATGATGAAACAGCTGTAATTGTCAGAAATTTTAGACATTACCATCCTTTAGAAAATATCAATTTATCAAACATAAAGATTAAATTGCCTACAGTTGGATTTATATATAGGAATTAATAAAATAAAAAATATATCGCATCTATATAATAATATAAGGTACTCCTAACATTACGTTGTAATGTCGAATTGATGACATCTGGGAATATTGAAATTCAGAAGCATTACATTCATGATGTTCAAAAAATGTATTAAATAAAATGTTAAAAAATTTACTCTTTTGTTAAATAAAACTCATATACAGATATATTAGGAATTTAGAAAGATGTATTTGGATAATAATAGAATATTATGATAGCAATAAAAGACAAAGAACACAATGCGGACAATTCTGCGGCTTAATTACATATTATATAACATCAGTAATGCGTTATTCGCTACTAAACATTTCACCTGCATAACTTTTTCTTTTCCGAATGACATTAACAACAGAATTTTTAACTGAGACGAAATCGACCTATTTATAGAGCTCGACGTCCCAGATATCAATTTTCGCGTGATTTCGAAACATTTGAAAGGGAATCCACGGGAATATCGAGAAGAATGGGTTCGAAAGGTGAGGTCGGAGTACAGAAAATAGTGTAAACTTTAACATCAGGCGGAATATCGCGACTGTAGCAGATGTAGCAGAATTGAATGTATACCTGTAGGAATGAAATAAATCTCTATTGTATCTCGGGAATATAGGTAGCAGCGCACTAACAAGGAGATGTATATTAACGCATAGCAATAAAGCACTTATTACGCGTCGAGATTCGATCGAGAATACCTTGAAATACCACTGTGAACAACTTTCGAGCATTTGTTATTTTTCTTAAGAGTTTCTGTTCTTGAAAAAGTTTTTGAAATAAAATTATTTGCATCTAAGGGATTTTATGTATACATATTTTTTTTTTCATGATAAATAGATAACAATTATATACATATATATGTGTGTATACATAAATATATACTTGCGTTATCTATTTATCGTATATAAAATCTCTTAGATGGAAATAATTTTATTTCTTAAAACTTTTTTAAGAACGAAAACTTTTAAGAAAAATAACAAATACTCGAAAGTTGTTCAATGGTATTCCAAGGTATTCTTGATCAAACCTCGATGTGCAATAGGTGGTTTTTGTTGCTACGCGTTAATACACATCTCCTTATTAGTGCTATCCATTTATCGTGAGATAAGAAATATATTATACAGATAGTTTTAAAACGGTTGAGTATATTTCGGACTTGCTAAATTGTTAACAGATTTATATATTCAACGAAACACAGTTTGGAGGAAAATAATATTATCAGTCATGTAATAATAAATTAAATAATATAAAATAAATGATTCTTAAAGGTAAGATGAGAGAGAGAGATTTATGAGCACGAGCTGTATATTGCTATTAAAGCAGAGCAGATACCTTTAATCCGCGATAAAAATAAATCGTTTTCTTTCTTGTATGCGCATTTAATTATTTTAAGATGCCGTCTCTGTTCATGTTTTAATTGTCAACATAACTGACTGTATTTATCGTGTAATACTATAAAAACAGAAAAATGTTAAAGCCACAATAAACTAAATAATAGTGAAATGTTGTAACGAAATTGGTATTTTACACATTTTGGATATTAAATAAATTTTAAATTAAACGTATTAATTTGTCTAAATTCAATCGATACATCTAATTGTACCCTTAATTTCATCAATTTCCATAGGCTGTTGAACTAGCAAGCGCTATAATTTAAATTCCGATTAATTCTCCTATCAACGTTTATTAGATTATTTAGACAGAAAAAACAATAAATAATCTTTCAAAAATGATATAAAAGAGAGATTTATATCAATATTAATAATTTATAATTGAAAAATAAATATAAGAATTTATAATGCAGCATGTAAATTACAGTGTTACATAAATTATATTTATTTAAAAAGGTGAAAAAGTATATAAATATTGTTTCTTTTTTAAATTAAAGCACACACTAGTCGGATATTAAAATCCATACCCACACATATTATTAATTGTTATATCATGGTTGACTCCATTTTATTGTTTTGATATGTCCAGTTATTGTAAAGTGTTATTTGGTATATATATATTAAAATATCCATATCTTTATTTTATTATCATATTTATTTTGTAATATAAAGTACTGCAGTGCATGTTAAAATATCGCGAATATAATAAAAATGAAAACTTTACGAATAGATACGTCGTTCGCGATATTGTACATATATTTTTTCCACATTTATTATTTAATCTATTCCATTATGGGCGAATTTATTATAGGAAGAATCAATTTCCTTTCATAATTGCTAACATGACGAGAAGAAACTAGGGCATGCGTAAAATCAAAATGAATCTATATATTTTTAAGTATTTCTAGCTGTTTTATTTGATATATCGTGCTCATTATCAGCATTGCCGATTTATTTGAATTTAATTTGCTCTTTAATATTAAAAAACATGATAGGAATGTGATTAAATACAGATTACCTGTACGACTTCAACATTCTCAGCAGAACAAAAATATTAAATATTCTTTCTTAAAAAACGGTTGAAATCTTTCAAAAATTTTAACGACATTTCTTAGGAGAAAAGATATGAGGGCGTAACTATTTGTCTCCTGTGATAATATTCGAAAGAAAGTCTCGATTGTGTTCAATAGCTTTTATGGTACAGAGGGAAACGAAAATCATTTTAAAACGGAGAGGAAGCTGACACATTCGGCTTGAAGTATTGCGAGTACCTTCCGATATATCCCGAACGATTCTGCGTTCAGCAATTCAGGAAACGTCCTCGCCATGTATCTCTGCGTGAATCCACAAAACCGAGTGCTTTACGGCGATATTCAAATTTCATTGATACCCAAAATCTACGGGTTTTGAGATATTCGGGACGCGAAAATTCTAAACATGCACTGGCAATGTTCTTGGTCTTGGTTTCTGCGACTTGACTATTGTAGCATCGTAATTGTTCTTCGAGAAGCCGAATATTCTAACAACGCGGACAACTTTAACTATTCGTGACAACATCGCGATCTCAGAACGATCCGGATGTTAACATCTTGGTAATCTGGGCGAGACGTAGGTAAATCGCGGGGAATGTTATGCGAAACTTGCGTCGCTTTCACGACTAACAATCTCATTCTGGAGTAAATTTGGCGAGTATATAAACAGCAGCAACACACTGCCAATTATCGTATCGTAATTTGTCGGGGTATTTCATACAGGAGGAAACTCGTGTAGGTCTTAGCGAGACGCGCGTACATCGAATACGCCGCGGGGAATAAAACTTTACGAGTCGCTCTGTACACGCCATCCATAACCTATTGATCGGTTCATTCAATCGGAATTCACGAAACAGAGCAAAACGCATGACAAGGGTGAACGTCGAAGTTGAGCTTTCGATATTTTACACGTCACTGGAAACGTAAAAAATGCTCTTCCGCACATTAATCCTTTTTTTTATAACAAAATAATTTTGCCAATACGAGAAGAGAGGCCAATAAAAGAAAAAAAAATTTCGCACTGAAAAGAACTCAAACCCGGAATCAAAACGTTTGTAAACGATTTTTTTTATTGTATACGTTCTTAAATGTACGCTCTAATTCTTTGCGAATTGCATTCTTTCGCCTTACATATATTAATATATTATTTAACTAACAATTGCGGAGGCTTGTATAGACACTTATCTTACAATTAGGGTGCTTTCCATTTGATAACATAAGTCGACACAAGTGCCGTTCTATCTTTATCACTCTCTGACTGTCAAGAAGAATAGAACGACACTTGCGTGTCGACTTGCGTCTGCTTGTGTCATCAAATGGAAAAGCACCCTTATATTGGATTTATTCTTGAAGCCACAAAACTAATTTGTTTCGTTTAAAATACTTTTTTAGATTTCTATGGTGTATTCAGTTTTATAACACAAGCGAGATCAACAGTAACACGTACAACCTTATAACCAACTTTACCGCATTATTAGAAAATAACAGGAAAAAATGTAATAGGGTATTTTCCGTTATAGACTTTGCTATAATCTGATAATGAGTTGGCCGGAAGATAAATTTTTTTATATCGGCCACCGGACAAAATCGCAATGAACGAATGGCACTTTATCTAAATACAAAAACCGAGTGTTTGCGCGTGTAAGCCGTAAATAATGCCGCAAAGAGGGACTATAGGGGTTTCTTAAGCACGGTATTACGTGTAGTAAATACATAGCGCGCGTGCCTGGCGCGGCATGGTATGGCATTCGGTGTAGTACGCGAGATACGCGCGTTCACACGTGTGCGAGGGAAGGAGGAGAGAGGGGGGAGAGAGGGGGAGAGAGAGAGAGAGAGAGAGAGAGAGAGAGGGAGAGGGAGAGAGGAGAAGAGGACACAAAGACGACACAGGCGTTGCATGCACACGGATACTTTCTGGGTCACCCTCTCCATTATCAAAGAATCCTGGGCCTGCCTATGATACAAGGAAAATGAACGTAACCTGGTGCTAAGAAGGTAAAGAATTTAAACTCTTGTAGACGACGGTGCCGTTGCAGCTCCGTAAATAGTTAAAAATGCATACATGTCGCTTTTAATAGGGAAACGAGACAGCAGAGCGATCGAGTATTACATGAGAGAAATATACGGAACGAGTGCGAAAATGGTCTGTAGCAGAGAACAAGATTTAAGGCTATAATATGATCGATGAGCTGTACTGCCAATAATTTTTCGTTATATAAAATGAAAGCACACTTCACTTAAATATAATACATAAATATCGATAAAATCAGATACGACAGCTGCAGTAATCTTTTTTTTGCAAATAATCGCGAAGTTATATTTCCTGTAACGGTTGCAGCGCAAAATATGAAATATATATTCTGCCAAATTAAATTTCGAATAACCATTGATTCGATTGCCGGCTTCTCTCCTGGGATTGCTCACGGGATTTTATCGCGCTAATATAAATATTAAATCAAAATACGAGAAGAGAGAGAGAGAGAGGGGGGGGGAAGGAGGGAGAGAGGGACACAAAGAGAGATAAAAATAGACGCAATTCGATCTCGTGCAGCTCATTAATTTGCAAACGCGATGCGGGATGTTACTCTTGAAGTGAAATCAAACGACTTCGTTCCGGTGCTTTTAAAGCTCTTGCTAAAGGGTACATTTTACTTTGCTACGTATAGAAAGTCTTCGAGGCGAGAAGGAAGCGAAGGAGGAGATCGCGGACTGTCGATACGACTTATCCGCAATCTTTTTCAAACTGATTGCGAAGGGCACAATGCCCCGCGGGACTGGAGTAGAGAGCAGTAGCCGAGAGGAAAGCAAAATACAGAATGGAGTGGAGGCCGTTCTCTTTGTTTTCTCTGTGTTTATCTCAACGCTTCGCGTAAAGAGAAACTAAGCGGAACGCATTAGCGCCTTTTGCTTACGGAAGAATCCTGTATGTATGAAAAATTCTATGTTGAGAGTTTTAACGACAAGAAAAAAAGAAATTACATACAAAGATGTAACTTCTTTTTTCCACATTAACAGAAATTCTTTTTCTACAACAGAAACAAATTCAGAAACGCATTCTCTCTAACGCAAAAATTGCGTTAAAGTATATTAAATAAATAATAAATCAAATTTTTATTTGAGTAATGAGATAATGTACATGCGAATAAAAACGAAATATTATTAACAGTTCGAAAGTTCAGTTTAATTTAGCAAAAATAATCTTTAATTCTAAATTTTTCTGTACTTGTAATGACTATATTATGTTAATCGTTACTGCATTTTTTATTGTAATATTATTTTTTACTTTAATTTGTTAATTTAATTTATGCCTCTCTGTATATATGCTTTTATATTGATGTTATACATATCGAATACTATTTAAATCATCACTATTTATAAAAACTTATAATACATTTACTTGAGGTTAAAAAAAATAGATTAAAATTATGTCGCCATCTCCAAGCTGATGCTTTATATTAGAAGCAATCGATAAGTATGCCAGATTTCCCGGCTTGAGTTTTAACCCGAACTGACTCGTATTTCCGGTCGTCTTTATCAATTAACCAAACTGCAGCAGAATTACTAATTAACGATAAAAAAAAATCAAATTTCATTACACACGAGATGAACGTTGATGTATCTTATTGTTTGATAAACTCTCACCACAATATTCCACTTTCCTATGCAATCAAAAAAATTGCGATAGAAATCAACAAATCGATCAACATATTATCTGCAATAATTGTGAAATACTAATTAATCTATATCATAGATGGACGTCTATCTTAATGTGTGGCTTCGAAAAAACTAGCAATATTTCAACCTGGTAATCGGAAAATATTTGCACAGCGCACTAAAAGTTTTTATCTCATTTATCTCATTATTGGCAGACAAGTTATGCGTGACTTCATTTTTAATGAAACTCATGAATAAACAAAGATAAACGAACCGAGAAATTAATTAAACTTGAGGTTATCGATAATATGTGTAAAAAAAAAAGCTGATGGTCAGAACAGCGTATTTCACGCAAAGTTATAACAAAATTGATATTCCATTTTCCAATCCCTTTCAATCCCTTCTGGGTGATTTCCCTTCTGGGAATTCGAACGGATACACTTTTGATGCTACATAAATATGTGCGTTACAAAGGCATCGACTACACGCATTCCTATTATCGTCTTCTCTGACATTAACCGCTGTCTTTTTCGAGACGCTATCATCAACGCGTTTCGCCGCAAGCTCCATTATACACTCTACGCTCCCTCGTGCGATATAATTGCATCAGCCGTAAGGTAATGTCAGTAAGGTCGAATGTCCGGCGGCATTTCTAAAATTAACAGCGATGCAATGTCTAAATGTGCATCAACGTAAAGAACATGCACACACTTGTCTTTGATTATATCGAACAAAGCTAAACTATGTTGAAGAAAATATCAAAGATGTTTTTATATTTATGTAGATACACATATACATTTATCGGATATTGATTTTCATATTATTTACAAATGATGCATAAGCAGAAAGGAAAAGAGAGAGATACGCACGAGAATACTATCAATAATAATGATGAAATATTATAATACTTACATTTGCCTTCTTCTTCGAGACCGACGAGACAAACTTGTTGTTTGATACGCGATGGCTTTAGATACGGATTCGCACTATCGATTTTCCGGGGCTGCGTGGTCCAACTTTCTTGGAATCAATGACAGCAGTCGAACGCGTGTTTGTTCGGCTTCATGAGTAATTTAACGACGGAGATTCAACAAATTCTCTCTCGATTCCGGCATGTAAGGTCGCAGTGAGAGACAGATGAGCTACACGAGGCTCAATAAGAGTGACTTATTAATTAAAGTCGAATTATATTAGCGGCCGAAGCGACAAACTTACAAAATTAGTGGATTGAGCATGAATGCAAGCTTTCGTTACATTTCAGCTCAACCTATTACTTGGAAAACACATGTTACGTAGGTTGTTATATCGATGAACATGAGTGCTTATCACAATATCGTTTCCTGTTTGAATACCGCTTCAGCAAACGCAACTGTACCAGAAAAGACAACAAAATCGTATCCCTTAGTTAATTTAAGGTAAACTGTAATAAAAATTTTCATCTGAGAGACATTGCTGTGGAAAAACATGCGTTCTTGAAATTTGAAAAGCTGAAATTTAATAATAAATTTTTGATGTGCCTATTACAAAAAAAATTGACTTTAGAAGTTATAAAAAAAGCTTAAGTATTTAAGATTCTCAATTCGTTTCGGAATATTCTGCAAATATCAATAAAGTTGAGTTAAAAGCGTTCGTAAGAATATGCAAAGGTTTGATCGCGTGACGCGAAGATAAATCATGGAAAAAAAGAAAGATTGAAACCTTGTTATCTGTGGTTATGATTTTCGGTTGCTCGCTATGCGTGTCCGTTTGATATAAGAGGCACTTTAATGAAGTGCGGCGCGCCGGGAACCCCTTAATTTATCTCGAATTATTATGCGCGATTACTCGCAGCACTGACATATTGCGAGCTTTCAACCAAATTACGCAACATACATATTTTACTTCCGCCTCGGATATACGATTTTGTAACATACATATCTTCCCTTCCTGCTGTTCCGATCACTGCTGTGCACGTACGTACATACGTACGTACGTACGTGGAAAATAAAACTGTAAGCTTCCCACCACGAATTTTCACAAACTTCCACGACGATCCGAGCCCCGCTTTGCCGCATTTGTCGTTCGGATATTTTACGTTTACTTCATGCGGCCTTCGATATTCATCAAAATTTTCGTGACTTCTCCATTTCGCGTTCGAAACTTCCGCCCTTCAATTTCTCATCGTCGGATTATTTCTTTCAACTTACGTGCACTTTAACCATCGGAAGCACGTAAATGCTACAGTCGCCGCACGTTCGCATTAATAAAAATATGCTTAGAAAATATGCTCAAGTCTATACCGAAGAGCGAGGGAAGGAGAATAAAATTGGAACAGAAATAATAAAAAAGGAAAGAATGCAAGAAGGCTTTCATATGCTGAGAACAGTATCATTTTGCATACACGAACGTGACCGCGTCGTTAATGACTGCCATTTTCTTTTCGGATATATCGTTGCCGTGCATGGTAAACTGTTAATCAATTTGTACTCGATAATACACTCACATCTTGCTATACGAGAACGTGAGCACCATTCTTACGCAATGACGCAGTCATATAATAATTTTTCATGTTATTTACGTTATTATCGTTTTTTCTTTTATATACCCTGTAAAAAATAAAATGTTAATTTTAACTTAAAGACGTTTAGTGGACTTTCTGAGACATGCAAAAATGTTAAAATTAACACAAAAATGTTAATTTCAACATTTTTGCATGTCTCTCATAAAGTCGCTAAGTTAAAATTAACATTTCATATTTTACAGTGTATATATATGTATATATGTATGTGTGTGTGTGTGTGTGTGTGTGTGTGTGTGTGTAATAAATAGCGATCTTCTCACATATGCTATAAATAGTGATCTTATAAATGTATAATAAATCCTTTTTACATATAACAGTAATATGTTAAGTCATATAATAATATATTTATCATATTTATACGTTATTGTCATACCTCTCTTATATATAATAGATTGTATATAAAAGCGTTTAACGTGACGTATTTCAGGTCACGCAATTTTCAGTCAACCCATGGTATATTTACGAGAGAAGGTGACTGCGTGTCACGTAGCCGTTTTCTTTAGCGGTCGAGTCGTTCCCTTAGTTCTTGAATGGAATTCTCTTTTATTTAAAAATCAATCTATCTACAGATGCAGAAAATTGCGAACAATCCAGCGTCGCCCCTTCATTTCGGCAATACATTTTCCTCGATCGTTCTGTCGTTGAGAGCAACCGTATATTTTTTTATTTCCTATTATACGGCAGAACGTTACGCTGAAACGTCTCTTCAGTGAGAGTCAACACGTATAATTGAAACTTAATGAATGTTGTGTGAGAATACAATTGAATATTATTGGTATGCCTAAAAATATCGATGTTTACATTTGACATTGTCACCTGTTTAATGAATGAACGACATTCTTATTACTGCAATGGTTGCTACAATTTAGATACTAGCGCAATACTAGCAAACTACTGGCTAAGTACTGGATGATAACTTGAGTTCCGTACTGGCAGATGGTACTAGCCCGATCATTTTAGCCAGTCATTTATCAGTGATGGCCCAGTACTGGCTGTTAGAACTTTAACCGTCATTTAACAACCAGTCATTTGCCAGTGATGGCTCAATACTGGTTGACAGAACTTTGGTCGTCAGTTGACAGTTGTAACGGTGGCTAAGCGTCGGTTTTGTTGTAACTGCTGACAATCCTATATGGGTTTCTGGCTGTGCGATTGATTCGCTAAATATAATACACAGATACATTTGGCGCAAACATTTGGGTCGCCCGGTCGATTGAGGAAGGGCAGTTTTCGGCAGTAGGTTCGGATTTGCCAGAGGCAATGCGAGATATTCTGCGCATTACGAGAAACCGTCGACACCCGAAAGGAGAAATCTGCGATAAAACAAGAAAAAAATTTGTGCTAGAGTAGCGCAATAAATTCCGTAACTTATTGTTATGCACGAAATTGTCCATGCTCTCGTGGGGAAAGCGTAGTAAACTGAAACGTGCGCAGCAGAGTTTGAGGCTTCTCTTCCTTCTCCGTTTCTTTTCTTTCCTTTTTTTTTTCAAAATGTCCTACTTTCTGGGTAATATTTATAGCGATATAAAGCAGCGCACAAGTTTCGGAGCCAAATCGAGCACGAACTCGACTCTCGAACTGCTTTTTATCCAACTGTAACTTTTGCTCACGACCCAACTGCCCTTCTATCGAGGAACCCTTTCTGAGTCCCTTTCTATTCCATTCCTCTCTTATCCTTCCTCCTTTCTTCTCCTTTTCAATGTGTACGTTCGCCTTTTTGCTTGGCTCTTCACTGAATCTCACGGACCCGGGAAGAACATCGAGATGTTTGAACTTTCACGCCACGTAAGCGATCTGGTATAAAAGTTTATTTGTAAACTCTCGGCCTCTCCTACTGAAAACCACTTTCAGTCATTCGGTATAATCCTTACATGGCCGTCACAATGAACGATCGGAGAATGAAATGTAGAGCTTAAGACACACTCTGTATACAGAGTAATAAATTTGCGTTGAAGAGAGAGATGGGTGCTTATTTCAGGCGTTTCCCAAGCGCCTGATTTATCTAAGCAACTTGGATATAAGGATATACGTCGTATTACGTCCCGCGGGAGAACAGGTGTTGAGAATAATTTCACCCCTGGCCGATTTTCTCGTTCCGGCAACCGCCCATTCTTTTTACGTTGCGCGAAAATGCAGTACGGAGAGACAATGCCAAATAGACGTTGAGCAAGAGAAGCTTCGGGGTAAGTTTACCGTGCTACATTTTACGCGGTCTCTCCGCACCGCACAGAAATTGCATCTGCATCCGAAGAGAGGCGAATCAATCCCTCGGAAATCTCATGTCTCTCGTAGCTGTAAGAAATTATTAAAATATTTCGGGCGAAGCTACGCGCGTATACCTGTTCGATATCTACCTGTAAATCGCGTCAAACTCGGACGCAAGCTTAATCCGCCGCGAGATTTTACGCGATCAATATACCATGTCCCTTGTCGAATTGTCGAGTGGCACGCCGTCATTTTTCACGTCCTGCAAAGCGACAGGCGCCTGAATGCAAATCGCTTTCGTCGCATTTACTATCCGTATCTCTTCGCATTCGCGCCTTCCAGCGGTCTTATACACAGCGAAAAAAAAAGGAAAAAAGAAAAAGGAAACCGTCACCCGATAAGAATGTCGAGTCGTCGAGGCTTGTAAAATACGGTTGCCGATTGAGACCCGAACCTGTCGAGATCCTCCTCAAGAGGATAGAATACTGCTTATTTTTCACTTTATTAGATATATTATAGGTATCATTATAGCGTAATGTCGTTCAAACACGAACATCTGAATAGCTCAATGATTAAAGCTGTTCTTCCAAGAATTTATTATTCATACAGCACATTTTATTTTATCACTAATTAAGCTAAATTATTATTAATGAGAAAATTGATTAATTTTGTCTTTTATTTGTTATAGCATGATACCTGTCTGGATGAAGTTTACCAGTATTGAACAACATGATCATCTTCGATGGACTTAGACATAAAATTTAGAACGTAAGTAATGCTTTATAAACAGTTTTCCTTTTTTAATTTTCCGAGAGTTGCGTAAGTTAATTAATAGTAGAATCAATTCTGTCAATGGAGTTATGAATTATCTCAAAAAACACTTCCGAAAATTTTGAGACGACAGCAGAATCTTATACTCCAAATATATACTTTATACATGCTTATATTATAAACATTTATGTTTCTCTGCTATGAGTAAAAATAAATTTTGTATTTCTACAATTATTGTAATCGATAGATTTTCAGTTCATTGGAGCGGATCTATTAACCTTATTTGAATTTTTCTGTCTATTGAGTGACAACAGTTACTTTTAAATTAAATACAGGGAAAATGAAGTGATTCGCATGAATTAAGTTTCCAAAATAAGATTTTATTGTATTTTGCACGTTGGAATAAAAACTGACTTTGAGTTTTTCGGAATGTCACATTTACAAATTTAATTACAAAAAGATTTAACATGTGACATTAAAAAAATATATTACAAGTAATAATAACATTATATTAAATAAATGTAAAAGAATGTTCATTCACAAAGCTATATATAGATACTAAGAAAATCTGTATAGATTAATGTATAACTTTCAAACTTACACTCTCAGTAGCCAAAATTATCATTTACTTTTGATAAATTTCTTATTAAATTTTAATATAATAACATATATATAATTAATATGCAGCAGTTTCATGAAGTTTCTCTCCTTTTTATTTTATATAATTAATTATTTTGGCTCTTAATTCATATAATGAATATATGGTTGTTGGTATAATGCTATAATTGTCGTTTTTCGATATCTGCAGTAGCAAGTGTTTTAAAACGCGGCCTTATCTTGTTGAATTCAGCTGTCGTCTTTTCACAACGTTATCAGACAGCGACGTACGCTATCAATTCGCTTGGTAAAGCAAACGAAAATGTGATTTTGGTACTCCACGGCTACGGGTGGTAAATCACGTATCGTGGTTGTCGATGTGCTTCCTCCGCTTTTGCCTAATCTAATCTACATGTTTGCTCAATATTCTCACGCACGCGTACCCTCTCATCATATTTTCACCATTATTTCACGTGATTTTCCCGCCACCACAAAACTACGACGATTTTCAAAGGTGATAATACCTTTCATCCGCATCTAAGTTTGCCGTCGCAAACCCACTGCTCTATATTTCTTATGTTTCCGCATTTTCTCTCTGGAACTTATAAGAAGAAGTTTTTGCAGTTACTTTGCGCCTTATCGAAAGCAAGAATGGCAAAACGTCATTCCTCCCGCGCGCGCGACGTGGAACTTTTTATTCTTTCACATTTCCGCGACCGCGACAAGCCGACGCGACGCGACGCGCGTCGGTCGCATCGCATAGCAATCTCTAAAAACCTGAAGAGAAGTTTTAAGCTGCGCTTTTGCTGTCCTCATACCCGACATGCTGCGGTCATTAATTTTTACAACTCTCACCGGCAAAGAAACGAAATTCAACGACTTTAATTCACCGTTTGTATAATGCTGCAACAGGATAAGCTGATAGAACTACAACGAATCTTTTGAAAAATATACGCGAAATACGAGCTTAATGCCTCAGGACTAAATTCAATTACTGTTACTCTCTTTTCCATTCTTTCCGCCGCTAGCAACGAGGACAACTTTTTGTCCTCCTATGAATTCTTTAAATGATACGGCAGAGTACGTGGGAGGCACAAGATAAAATTTATATTGCGACACGAGCAGCAATGCGGGATGTAAACCACGTTTACATGCTGGTCTCGCTCCTGCTCTCTCCTAATCTAGTGGTGAGAAAAAAGAGTTACACATTGAACATGCAAATATATTGAACAAGTATCACTAAACGGAAAAAGATTTTCATTCTAAAGCCTACTATAGACAATCTATAATTCGCGATCAAATTTAGAACAGAATTCTATTTACAATTTTGCTTAATAACTTTTTTGGTTTATCTCAAAATATTATTCTTCTTAAAATGCTTTTCTTATCTTTTTTGTCTAAAGTCCACTTTACACGATTTATATGTTTTCTATAGAAAACATATATTAGTGATATATATTTTCTATATGTATGTATTTTATTTGTTCCAATGTTGTCTATGTTACACGACACGCAAAATTATAAGAATTCTGTCCCGAATCTGGTCGCGAATTATAAAGTGAGCTTTGGATAAAAAATATGAGAAAAGCATTTTATAAAGAACAATAATATTTTAAAATAAAAACAAAAGGAAAAGTTATTAAGTAAAAAGGTTGAATACAAAGTGTATCTATAAGAAAACGAAGAATACACAAATGTCCATAAAGGTTTAATTGCTCAGAAAGAACATTAAAGTTAAAAACTTTGCTCAAGTTACATAATCCATTAGAATAATCTAACAGACATTAGTGTAACTCAACCTAACGGTATGCCACATTTAAATTACAATCCTCGGATGCGCAGTAAGTCGAAAGTATTTATTGTTATTTTGTTGCTATTCGGAAGGTTGCTATTCGATACAATTGAAATTGGATAAATAAAGATACGGTAAATCCTTTAGAACAATCTGAGTTAAACCAACGCACATGTCGATGTAAGCCAACATAAAATTCTGCCTCAATCTTCATTTAGCGAAACGGAGGAACTTCAAAGATAAAGAGAGAAATATATTAATCCTTTTTATTTTTAAGAATATAATTATTACTTTATTGCACATCTATTTTAATTCTTAATAAATAATTTACAGCATAAAGAAATTTCCATAGATTAAGTTATTCGATATTTATGACTTACAGATATACCTTTCATTTTTCAAATATCTTTTCTATATTGAATGTGTGCCATTAACGATAGTGGAATATGAAACAAAGATATTTCTGTTTGCTATCTCAGTGATTTGCTAACTTCCGGAAAGTTAATTCGCTACCTTCCATCTTTCCCAGTTCTAGCTTCTCCTCTAATTATTGCGCAGCAAACAAATTCGAATTACCCTAAATGACTACGAGCACTAATTCGAAGTTGGAACGTACACACTAAGATGGCTGAAAAGTTTAATTACGTTTGTCACAGTAGAAAATAGGTTGTTTACGTAAAGACAAGAAGACGTCGATCATTATTACACACTGCGTTACATTGTTAGTATATAGTATCTTATGCTTACACTTATTACTGCATTCTTTGCGTTAGTTTCGCTTGAAACAGGAGTTATCATTGATTTCAAGCCGGTTGTCTCGAATAAGGTGAACTTTATCGTAAGTAATTTCATTTAAAAATAACCGAGGTATTAATCATTCGTTTGGCTTTATCGCACACATAAATTAAGTATATGGATATACGTTTACTTTTATTCAATGATTGCAGTTCGTGTTATCAATCGATTCGTAAATCAGCGGGAAAGGAAATGCGAAATATATTCCGGCTAGACTAATATCGCACATTTCTCAATCGAAAACGAAATTGCAACTCGTGTAAAATCACTCAGTTACCAAAATGAAAGCGAACGACAGAATTTATTACGCGACCCACATGGCCGACGCTTGGAGCATGTGATATGTTCGCTATCAATTTTGATTATTTTTCCAACGACGTGGAATGAAACGCTCCCCTATGTATGAAAATATAAATATATTTATTTATTTTCATAGGATTCAAAATATACAAAATGCAACAAAACGTACAAAATACAACAAATACTTTTATGTATAAATTTTCCCTTGGCAAGAATTTTGTAAAAATTTTGCGAAACTATTTTAGTTATAGAGTCAATCAACACAACGCAACGGTTAAATAATATTTGCGACGGAAGATCATCAGTTGTACGATTTTTTAAATGAGCTATACATCAGCGGATATCCAATTTCAAGTTTAACTGTCAAGATTGTATAGATCATAATCGCTTATTAAATCTTCGCTCAATGAGAAATCGATTTCAAATTCATCAAAAAATTTATGACCGAAGGAACACACGGTAAATCTGGGTCACTCCGTATATGCTACTTGAACGTGTAGGAAATGCGCCCACGGCTTTGCAGTTCCCAGTTCTTTAAACGCTGTTAAATCCAGCAAAAGCAATCTTAATTGGAGCGACATTAAATGCCCCGCGTGTATAGGGCTGATGATTCAAATTATCTTTATTAATGAAAGCGCCACGATTCTGCATCTTCAATTCTCCGTTGTACGTAACACACGCGTAATAATGACTTTCATTTTTCTCCTGGCAAGAATTAGTAGCAGATGTAATTTGTCGAGATAACTCTCGGAGATTACCTGTCGATTAATCAATCGTGATTAATACGAACGATCGGGCAATATTTATTCCTAGTGTACGAGATCTCGGTGTGTTGAGAAGGATGGAAAAAAAGTGTGCCTAGGCAGACGGGCGCCAAGCAGAGTTAGATTTAGAGTGCCAGTCATTCTTGCTTTCTCGTTTTTACGCACGATGCAGCATGTTGTTCTATCGTGAGACTTGCCCCAGGTTGCCGCGAAGGCAGCAGGGAAAATGGCATACAATAGGGCTCGCGCATCGAGCTTCCTAAACGCGGACACGCGAATAGCCGTGCTGCGGTCCAATTGACACGCACAAAACCCATTTAATAGATGGTGGAAACGTCACTACGTCGGGATTAGTAACACGTGACGTATACACACGGTTGCTTCGCTGGGGAATTAAACTGACGAACATCTCTGTACATTATCCTGATCAAATAATCAGATTATCAATTCTTGCTCAAGGTGATTATTAGGAAGACGTGAGTCTCTTCGATAAGATTTGAGATCTGTTGTATAACATGTCAGACAAAGTTTTTTTTTACAATTGTCGTTTATGGCGCGTCATAGATATAATAAAAATAGATTGCACGTTCCTATGACGACATTGTTACTATCAGTTTAGAAAGAATAACGTAGTTTCAATCATATCACTCTTTTTTTTCTAAAGAATTTGAAGAGAGATACTGAGGATTAAAGAGAGATATGCTCAATTCTTTCTAATAAAGTGCAGAAGATCGATTGTGTATCTTGAAATAAGTAAAAAGCTACAAAGGTAAAACGAATTTAGAATATTTATAATTTCATTGATCAATACCTAGTAAATTAATTTACTTTTGTCATTTTCACTTCATTTTGAAATACACAAATCGATCGCTTGAAACTAAGATCAGAAAATGCACAGTCTATAGGATAAAAGACCCAATTACTGACACACTGAGAAACCCATTTAGTTGAATCAACCAAGGATTTGTTTGCCCATATCCAAACAAGAAATTAATCGATGCAACAAAATAATTTAGTTGAAGCAAAGCATTTGGTTATTGTAACATTTCACTTGTTTCTGATAGAACGTTGACATCTGATAAAGTTGTTTACAATAACCAAGTGTTTGGCTTGAACTAAATTATTTTATTGTATCAACCAAGGATTTGTTTGCCCATATCCAAACAAGAAATTAATTGATTCAACTAAATGGGTTTCTCAGTGCAGTGTCTCAAATAATGACAATCTGATTTTTAATGTTTTTTGAATATATAAATTATATTATAATTGCATTTAAACAATATCTTTATTTTAGACCGTATATGTGAGAAACACAATCAATACTAGAAATTTAAAAATGCCTATTACGGTCGAAGCTGGATCTTCGTTGCTTAAATAATTCAATCTTGAATTACTAATATATACTATATATATATACTTGCATATATACTATATTGTAGTCTTTTTTTCAAACTGCGCGCCGAATTATTTTTCCGGACTAAATAAACGCAATTAGAACTACTGTAGCAATCGCGAATTAAATTGACAAGCAATTAATAATTTGATGCTACCATTAAGCATCATATATTATAAAGATGTTAATATGTTAAAACTGTTAATAAATTTATTGCAAAAAATATTACCTTGGCCGGGACTTGAACCCGGATCTCTTGCGTTCCGTACGAGCGTCCTTAGCCATTAGACCACCGAGGCAGTTTGAAAAAAAACTACAATATGGTATATATGCAAGTACATATATAGTATAGGGTAAACTCGGATATGATGGCCATAGTTTTTTAAAATGCAAAAGACATACATTTATTCTTGTGTTACTTTTAAACAATATTTGGGATATTACTTTCACTGAAGCTTAAAGTAACAAATACTATCGAAATTAAAGAGAAAATACTTAACAGAATTTTAATTTTACAAAGTATGCATTGGCCATTTTATCTGATTTTTAGGGAAAAGATGGCCATGATATTAAGAAAGATAGCCATAGTATTTATAAATAAATAGTGAAAATAAAAGTATTAATTATAGGTCACTTTGCAGTTTACGTACTTTTATTGTGTATGTAATGTTGATTATGGCAGCTTAAATGTAATTTATTAGACATTATAACAGGTTTTAGCAGACACGTGCAAAACTTTGCAGATAGTCACAAAAGAAAAAATATTAGATAATATTTATAATATTGTTATTTTGATCAATACTAGAAATTTAACTGCCTATTACGGTCGGAGCTGGATCTTCGTTGCTTTTTAAATAATTCAATCTTGAATTACTAATATATACTATACATATATGTACTTGCATATATGTATACTATATTGTAATCTTTTTCAAATTGCGCGCCGAATTGTTTTTCCGGACTAAATAAACGCAATTAAAACTACTCTAGTAATCGCGAATTAAATTGACAAGCAATTTAATAATTTGATGCTACCATCAAGCATCATATATTATAAAGATGTTAATATATAAAAACTGTTAATAAATTTATTGCGAAAAATATTACCTCGGCCGGGACTTGAACCCGGATCTCTTGTAATATACAAGAGATCCGCGAGTTCAAATTTTTATATATTAACATCTCTATAATATATGATGCTTGATGGTAGCATCAAATTATTAAATTGCTTGTCTATTTAATTCGCGATTACTAGAGTAGTTTTAATTGCGTTTATTTAGTCCGGAAAAACAATTCGGCGCGCAGTTTGAAAAAGACTACAATATAATATATATGCAAGTACATATATAGTATATATTAGTAATTCAAGATTGAATTATTTAAAAAGCAACGAAGATCCAGCTCCGACCGTAATAGGCAGTTAAATTTCTAGTATTGATTGAGTTTCTCAAATATACGGTCTAAAAATATAAATATATTGTTATTTTGAACAGTGTACTCAAATGAACTACTGTAAATATTGATTATCTTTAAGAATGACTATAAAAATGCACTATTTATCAATTATTGGAGAAATTATGGCCTATAGCCATCTTTTCCGTATGGCCATAATACCCTAATTTACCCTATATTATTAATTCAAGATTGAATTATTTAAGCAACGAAGATCCAGCTTCGACCGTGTAATAGGCATTTTTTAATTTCTAGAATTGCATTTAATTTTATTTATAAAAAATTTTGAAAATGTTTACTTATAGTAACATTAAATACAATTTTACTTATAATATATTTTATATATTCAAAAAAGCATTTAAAATCAGATTGCCCGAATTTGGGACACTGTCAGTAATTGAGTCTTTTACCCTACCTTTTACGTATATGACGCGTCGAAGCCAGTAAAACTCATTGCGGATTGCGCGTTCGTTCGAGTCCGGATTAAGAGAAAATATGGAAATATATTGCGTGGCAGCGTCTTAATGTTTTTGTATATTATAGACAAGGTTCGAAGATGAAAGACAGATCGCGTCCTTTAAAGGATCTCGAAAATTCCGACTATGTTCCTGTTGACATTCTCACGATAGATGCCTATGCGACTTTGCAGTTTCGCAATTCGGCTGAATAGCAAGAGTCGGACACGCTTGGCTAACGCTCGCGTGGGTCGTACACACGTGACATCGATCTGAGGACTTCCCGACCTGGGCGTGGTCCCGCAAAACGGGAATAAAGGACCGCGATCGTTTATCTACCAGCATTTAACGCGGACGTCATAGAAAGGTAGCCATCATTTTTTAAGCGCTATAGTAAATCATTCTTTACGAGTAAACTTTATAACCTAGTCGCAAGTATACAGTGTTATATACTGATTAGTATTTTATTCTGACGTCTAGTATCTACTTGTGGATTACTCCACGAATCGTTTAAGTTTAGACCCCCCCCCCCCCCCATTTAAAAAATCATTTATAATTAGTACCTATTATGAATGTAGTATGAAAATGTTAAAAAGATGGTAAAAGATATAAATAGATAACAATATTAAAAATCTTTTACCATAATATGAATATTTAGAAGCATCAGAATGTAAAAAGATGCATGTTAAATATAGCTTCTTTAAACTATATATATTAATACAATAAATTATGTACGTTATATTAAATTATATGTACTTTCGTGTGCCATGGATGTATATTTATAATATATTTCAAGATTTTTTTAATTGAAGATGTAGATGATCATGGTATGCAGATGAAGCCTGTGCGCTTAAAAACTGATGGCAATATAGTACAAATTAATTCAATGACAAATTTATAAATTAGTTTATAAAAAAATATACCTTTTTTTAATCATTGTCTTTTTGTTTGTAAAATGGGAATATGATACGCAATAAGCGCTGTGACAGATAGCTGCAATTAAAAATCACACTTTTCATCGGGATCGTCGGAAACCTCTGCGGAAAATTCTCAATTTCCGAACATGTAAACCGCGTGCACTTTCCGTGTATACACCGGCGCGTGTGGATACATTTGCACGAACAACCTGACAGATTTGTTTGACGTGAGCGCGAAAAATTCGTGGAAAAATCTCAATTTTTGTATTTTTCAACGCTAACGGAGAATATCCGGCTTATAATTTCCGTAAGAAACGGAAGCTCACTATATTTACCGCATGTTTTAATGCGCGGCCAGGAGTTATTCACTTATTTTCCCGACAAACGGTTCACGCCGTGCAGGAAATTAAACTTTTCCTTCCATAACTAATTTTCCACCAGGTTTACGCCACGAAATATTTTCGACGCCAGATTATGGTCGGGAATATTAGTTCGCTCTCTTTCTCTCTCTCCCCCTTCCTTGCATCCTCGCGCTTCTCACCGTACCGATACGTTAATTATGCAGCATAATGCTTGTTGGCCCCCGCGAAAGTTCGCCGCGTATTTTACGGCGCGTGCGGAGTTATAACTACACCAAAATATCACCTATTACCAACGTATTCACGGCCGCTGCTGCATTACCGTAGGGAAAGAGCAAATTTGTTTGGCTACATGCGTAAGTTGGCACGTAACAGGCACAAAATTAAGTTAACAATTTACGATGTTCCTGTTTAGGATTCAGACAACAGTTGGGAACTAGTTTTACCAAGAAGGACTGTCATTTCGTTACCTTCTAATGGATGACCGATCCTTGCGAAATAATGCATTATTGGCAATTATAATGCGTCAACTATAATAGACTCTGTCGCATCAAGTATGTGCTAACTATAACAGAGTTTGCCCCTAGGCACTTAGCTTGTAAAGTTGTGGTTTCCACAAACGACGTTCCAATCTTTACCAAGAATGCGTTGAAGAAAAATCAGCTCTGTTAAACGGTCGCTTATATGTGCTAAGCAAGTCTTTTGCATGCAATTTGTTTAGATAGCCAATGTGGATGGAAGCGATTTTACGATGAAATATAACCTTCTTTAGAAAGATTCTTTAAGAAATACCTTGGTTTATTACAACCAATTCTCTCGCGGAAAAAAGGAATGTGAGCTATGAGTAACACAATATCTAATTATATATACAATAATTTTGATAAACGAACATTCTAAAAATTATATGAAACTGAATTTTATAAAACTAAATTACTTTATATCTTATATAAGATAAATTATTTTAGTTTTATAGGAATGTGAACTCCTAAACTTAAATAACGACATTGATATTTTAAGATATTAAACTTAATATTTTGTTGCAAAGTTCATGAGCTGATCATACCTAACAAAACAAAGACGGATAAATAATAAACAACTCCCGTATTATGGCATTAAGGGAGCAGTCCACTACCGCGTTTAATTAATCTTCACGCAGCATCGTCGAAGCAAAGCGGAAAGCTCGATCCGTGCTTAATTAAGGTGTCTAAGCGCCGCGTAACACCAGACGCATTTCAATGAGCATCCGCAGCAAGTGCCTTAGGAGCGTCAAATTCGATCAATTATACAAATCGATAGATCAGATATTAATTTTGTGCGATACATTGGCGTGCATTATGCCATATACAAAAGAACCGAATTTATATATGGCTTTTAAAGCCATTTTTATTAATTATCAAACTTTAAATTTGAAACAAATTCAAGATATCAAAGCAAATAATTGAAATATTGTATTATTCAATTTAATTGAATTAATTTGTGCGAATTAATACATTATAATTTACAGTTAACAGAATAATACAATTTAGTTAAGTATATAAAAAAGAATCAATAACCTTGAAACATTTCAATTTAGATTATATATCGATTATATAAATATATTAATCAAGCTATTTGTTATGATTTAATTTATTATATCATAAAATATATTTATATGCATATCATAGAAATATGTTTACGATAAAATGTATTGAGAAACTGCATCAAAAATGATTACTTTTCCATTGAATTAGTCTCTAAGGAAATATATTTGGTTCAAAGAATTTACCTCCGATATTCATATCGAGGATTCGGAAATGTTTTGTATATATGTAGTACAAACAAATAATAAAACGAAAATGGAGAGAAGCGTAACAGAAAAATTTTTGGCATCACCGCCCACGAGGTTAAAGTTTACGATGCGCACACGAAACGGAAGAAAAGCGTTGAGATGGTTTATCCCGAATCGGTTGCATCATTTGTCTTCGTTAATCGAGTGATCTCAACTGAAAACTTCCAGAAAATAATGAAAAATGTACCGTTACTCACAATAAAAACTCTATGTCGTCATGTGGATCATCTTCGAATAGCTAAAGTTTCTTGAGAAATTTCTTCGTGCGATTAAACCTTGACCTTTCGATTCCATAAAGCCGGTAGTACACCCCCATATGTCTCAAGAAAGGTCGAATACAAGTAGAGCGTTTAGACATATTCATTAAGCACGATTATCGGCGATGTGCGAAGAATCATCGCATCCGCTATACTCAACTATTAACTCCTGACACATCGGAACTGAAGTTTCATCACCTGAAAATTATCTAATTCCGAGTTAATGGAATAACATAATTACGGATGTGTTTAAAAGTGAAAGATTTTGATAAATTAAGCTTTGAAACTATAAATCGATAATAGAGTGTCATTCATCTCATCAATAAATCTCGCATATTAAATGAAGCGGAAATACGAGCAACATTACTCTCCGTTGTGGCCCCGTTACACACATATTTTCCTGGATGTATACGCCAGATATCGAACGAACGGGTGGATGGCTTAATAGAGTTTGACCGTTGATAATGATGCGACGGGGGAGTCCTGAGTAATAACGTTGATAACACCGTTCATCGTCGAAAAGCTGTGAATGCGTACATATTGTACTATTGCACACATCGTGTTTATTTGTACACTTGTTCAAGTTTGTGCTCGTGTATATTTGCATACGGATTTCGACGAATATACATATTTACTTATACTTGTGCACATTGATATATACATCGAGAATTCCCGCTGTACACGCATGAATGTCAACTTTCAAAGAGCACCTTTGATTATCTAATAATTATTTCGTAAGTTCTGTTGCTGTTCTATCCAGTCGTTATTTGGAATTATTGAAAAGCTCAATACAACAACGAAACAATTTAAAAAGTTTATAACAATTATCATATGAAAATCAAAATATAGACGGTATTAATTAAGTGATTCTTATATCTAAGTAGTTTTAAAATGTCATAAATCAATCATAGAACCATATCAGCATCTTGAGACATTACTTAAAGCAGTTTTAAAATAAGAATCTACTATGAAAAAAACCGGCCTATGTTTTATATTTTGGCATGAAAGTTCTCTGTTGCTATAACAAAATATTTAATTTATTGCAAATTAAATAAAATTTACTACTTCAATTTCTAAAATAAAATATTTTCTCTTATAAACGTTTTTCTCTCTTTCAATTTTTTTTATTAATTTATTTTATTTTATTTTATCAATTTTTCCATTTTTTTACTCCTTTCTCTCTCTCTCTCTCTCACACACACACACACACACACACACACACACACACACACACACACACGAGTAAACTAATAGAGTAAAGGAGGAAAAATGAAGTACTTGACATTTCTTCGTTTTCCTTCATAAAGAGTGGTTTTCGTATAAAACTTTTCGTAGACATGTCTGAAACCTTTGTTTTTCGCATCGACGAAGAGAAACGTGCGGGTCAGTCTCCTGCATCCGCAAGACTTAAATCCCCAAGACCTTAACTTTTTCTAAAGTGCAATCTTTCTCGTGCACGAAAACTTCCCGAGACGGACTCGTTGTAGAAAAAAATCGCGTGAAGTGAAGTTTGCTGCTTGATATCGTCTCTGCAAAATCTCGTTTTTCCGGATTTACATGATTTGGGTTTTTGCAAACACCTTGATCGCGACTCGTACATTATCCGCGCCGTTAACGTGGACGCGTCTTGCACATTTTCTTTTTTGTTAGTTTTTCTTTTAACATATTCCATACGCGCGGTTGCGTGTATGTTTAGCGTGCTGTAGCGCACGGGAAACTCTCTGGTATCAACGGCACATATAGCCACTATCTTATCGACCGCCCCACATATTACACCTCCACATTCTTCCTCCTACTCTATTCTCCTCGTTCCTCATCCCCTGTATCAAACTGCAGCCAATTGGACCCCCGTAGCCAAAGCACGCGCGCGCACGCGCGCTTTCCGATTTTTTCTTCGCAATTTTTGTTATAAGAAACTTTGAACCGTCAGGATGAATCAACGCTGACATTCTTAAATATGTTTATTCTTTTCAAGAGCTCTGGAAATAAATTTTTTAGTCGTGATCTATTTTATCTCTTTTTAGTCATACAATACTTAGTTTATTTAATAAATATTTTAAATTAACATACATCTAACAAAGAGAGGATTCTTAAAAATAAAGAACTATCTCTTTATTAAATGTATGTTAATTTAATATTTTTATTGAATATGTATTTTTTTTATAGTATTTCTGTTTATCAATAATTAATAAATGTCATTCAGAACCAACACTGGATGTTTTTGTGTACTTAATTTATCTACGATAATAATAATAATAATTTTGATATGTTTTGACCTACGATTCGAGTTCTCTTCAGTTAATTAACATTAATTAACGCAATCGAATTACAAACCTAGCGTTTTTTATTTATATAATTTCATATAATTCCTAAGCTTTTAATTATATATCTGCAAGAAGTAATGAGAACAATTTTATTATACAGTAATGATTTATATTCGAATGTACCTTAACAGTTTTAGTAAGCAAAAGCTTTTGTAACAAAAAATAGAGAAGACTCGCACAAACTGCCAATCATCTATTTATTTTTTCCTACTTTCAAGTCTTCCTGTAACTCAAAGTATTTTTCAATAATTTTCTGTATATTTTCCTCCGCTTGTTTACATAATTCCGTGAAACAAAAGACGAATGAATAATGGTTTTCCCCGAGAGTCACCTGGCTTCGCAATATCGTAATGAAATATGCATGCGCAAACAGCTATTTGCACATTAGAACGGCTCCTATTATCTTCATAACGGCAATAATGAGGCACACATGTTGCAACTAACGAGTATCGTATCGTACAGAAAACAATAACGCTTGCCATTTGCCTTTCGCGATGAGAAATTCATAAATCGGATATAGTAAATTTTATTGTCCGCGATCGATAGCTATATTTAATTCTTACCATTAAAGTAATAAATCAATATCCTATAATCGGGAATATTTCAATGAGGAGAAAATAGTTCGTTGGTTGGTTATATTATATAATCCATAACTAATTAACGAATTAAGTGGTCAGCTGAATAGTAAACATAAAAAAAGGAACAATAATGCATCTATGTGTTCAATATATCTCCGTTCAATCAAACGTCTTTTTGATTAAAACCATCGCTTGTTGCTTATCGAATGTCGCGTCGCCATCATTTTACTTGTTTTTTTTTTTCTTTACACGCCTATTGATTTGGCCGTTTTCCGATTGCATTGCAGTTGCTGCGTGAATTACGATTTACGAACTGTATAACATTGTTGTATAACATTGTATGCAAAAAGCTAGTATAATTTAATTATTTGCAAAAAAAAACAATTCTATTCCGTCCTACACAAAATATCTCAAACGTTGCTGTCTTTAAAGAATTTCAACATAAACTTAAGATTATGAATTTAAGATTATGACACTGAGAAAATTTTCTAATTAAAAATGAACGAACCAGAAGATTCTGATCATATCAATCAGAATTTTAGTTATCTTATGTAACCAGAATTATAATAGATTCGATCAGAAAATTCTGATTTGTCATTTCCAACTAGAATTCCAATTAATGCAATTTGCAACCAAACTCCATTTCCAATGCAATTATATATTGCTGTAAAAAATACCACTTTTTAATAACTTTTTGAATACAGACAGTGTATGTACAGTGTGTACATACATTAAAAAATAATTTTAATATTTTACACATTTTTTCCTCTTCAATAATTTAACTTATTTTAAATTAACTTATTAAATTTTTACCAAATAAATTGTACCGTTTTATTTATGTACTGCTATTGCGCCGAGATAAATTCAATATCAACGAATAAAATACAACATTAAAAATGATTAAGAACGTTAATTTTTATTAATTATTTAATTTTCGAAATTATCTTTCTCAAAAATGAATTTTTTATAAACAGTTTTACCATACATTATTTACTTGTTTTTTCATAAACAATTATTTTTTGTACAACAAATGCCTACCTTATATATTTATATTCTAAAATATGTGCAATATGTACATATTTTTCAATTGTTTAAAAATTATAAATTTTTTAAATAACAATTTTAAAATATGTTATTAATTGTATTTTATTCAGATGGCATGAGAGAAATTTCTGTTAATTCAAAAAAAAGTTTCTTCATTCCTGTAATACGTTTGCATATATTTTGTGATCAATATTTTACCTTTTCAGAGACAATCCCTGTATAATACAATTATAATTTAGACAAAATAAATCAATATTCATTGAAATTCATTTAAGCAAGTTGTTTTTCCGCATCTAATTGCTTAATTTATAATTAATAATACTTGTCTGCTTTTGCTTATAAATTTTTAAATAATCGATAATTGATTTATTTTAAGATAAGTGTTTCTTTTCTTTCCTATTCTTCCAGTTCCATGAGAAAGAAAATATTTTTTCTATTCCGCCTATTTGACTTGTACATTTATTCAAGGAACGCAAGGATATTTTCTCATAATAGACTTTTTCAATATATGACCTAACTTTTTGTAATATTTCCATATTTTTGGCAATGTTTACCCTAATGTACATAAAGAGAGCTAGAAATAATTGAAATAAGATTCTATAAATGGCCACGCAAATATTTAATTAACCTCCAAAAAATGTATAATTGCATATATATTTTAATATTGCAATATTTGAATTTATTTACACTTAAATTTATTTTTAAGTTAATTTATTTGTATATAATTTTATTTTTTTAAATAAAATTTTAATTTATATTATTTTCCAAAAATTTATATATTATTTATATTTTTAGTCTCAAATTTTTTATTAGCAAATTATTTTAATGCTTTAATCATTATTTAGTTATATGGTATTCTTCTTTGTGTGCAAAATACTGTAACAATCTTTTATTTAAATATCGTCCTATATCTTTAAAATATAACAAATTTTTCCACCTAAAACTTTCGAATTATTGAAATCGTTTTTTCAGAATTTATCCATCGCCGAAAATCAATTTAACAACGGTGGAATGGTTGATATGGTTTCACGAAACAAACTTTATACAGGCATAACTGTTCTCTTAGTGAATATTTCCTCACCTTGTTTTCACATCAATGCATCGGACGTTTTCTCATAAGTGGAAGAAAAAAGCACTCTGATGAGATTTATAGTCGCGATTTTATAAGAGCTTCCATTTCTAGCGAGAGTGTCGACGAAAGCGTGACAAGTAATATGATATATTTTATGCAAAACGGCAAATCGATTCGAAAACAAGCCGTTATTTTTATGGTATAATTTTAAAACTGTTGTTGATTATTATAATTAAGCATTATATCGTTCTTTTGAAAAATAAGTTACTTCAAGAAGAAGAAAGATATAGTTGACGTAGTAACACTTCTAACAAAATATTCAGTTTAATTGAATATAATACAATTTTTTCAATGTTACAAAATCGCAAATAAAAAAGGTGTATTATTTCATCCGTTAAATAACATTACAGATAATATAATAATTGTATATTTTACAAATAAAATTACTTATATTTATATAGACGTTCTTCAATAAAAAGCCAAAAAGTACCGTGTTACCGTAAAAATAATCTAATTAATTACATAATTAACAGAAGTTTGCTTCAATAACAATACGAATGTTACCACAAGTCTAATAAAGCTTGAAAGTTTCTGAACGTTCTTCAGATTCGCCAACTTTCTTTCGTGGAGTGGTGGCGGTGGTTTCATAAAATCTGACGCAGAAAAATAGGGCAATGCACAGCGCCAAGCGCAAACGAGATAAACTTCTTCTGATGCGAAATGAGCTTAAGCAAGCTGCTGTAAATTTTATCCCCGGACCCTCGTACGTAACTAGTATCCGCGAGAAAACGGAAATGTGCTAAAATGGAAATCAATATCTCTTAATTAAAATGTGCGATACTTACTTTAATATCCTAAATTTTGATACTTACTAATATCCTAAAACATTTATATATTTGTAAATCAATGTAGTTGTTTTTTTTAATTATCTTTTAATCAATTTTTTTTTAAATTGATACATTTATTATTTCTTATTACATTTACGAATTACATTTACATAATTACATTTATGAAAAATGTTCTAAGCTATCACATATATTTTTAATAATTAATAGCTGTATTTAGTAGAGAAAGTAGCTTTACAACTGTTGTAAAATTTTTTAATATAATTTTTAATGTGATTTTACACTTAGCTCCTTATTGGATCTAAATGTAAACCAATCAAGGTCTTGAATTTACGAAATTTTGTAAACCAATCATATTAAGAATTTTATAACAGTTGCAAAGCTGCTTTCTCTGCTGAACGCAGGTATTGAACTTCTTTTAAAATAGATTATAAACTAAAAAGATTTATATGAGATATCGAGTTGTTACTTATTTTATGCGATATTTAAAAATTAAAGGATTTGAATAAAATAAATTTTGAGGAGAAAGAAAAGATATATTTTTCTAGTTTATTTCAAAAATATATGTATGAATTTTTTATTTAGAATTTTTATTTTTAAAACAGACATTCAGTATTAAAAATTTTTAAATCACAAGAATAAATAGTTTTTAGTTTTTATAACTATTATTAGAAGATAATTGATCGAAGAATTTGTAAGTAAAAAGAACATTAATAGCGAAGCAATTTATCACATCATTTGAAAATAATTTGACAAAACAATATTACCCAACAGTAATGCAAACTTTATTCAGGAAGTTGCAAATAGACTTTCTGTCTGATATGTTATGTGAAATGTTACAACCTACGTTCTATCGCGTGCTTGCACTTTTGCCTTTACATTATAAAATGTTACAATAATATATTTGGAATATGTATTCTGAGCACCTCTCTTTGTTTTATGTCTCTCTGTGAAAATAAAATACAAAGCTTGCAGTAGCGTCGAAAGGGAATCATACCCACACAAATTTACTATGTATATAATAAAAATGCAATAACAGATTGTTAAACTGTTAAATTGCAATTATTTTAAAACAACATTTCACTATATTGTGCATTTACGTTATTTATTTCATATAACTAATAATAATAATAATAATAGTTATTTGGAAGTTCTCAAAAAAGAAGGCTGCAATAAATAAAATTCTGTTTTTTAAAATTATAGTCCTACTCTTTCCTATAATCTTAATTATATAATTATATCATTCTTCGAAGAAAAAGACGAATAAATGAAAAAAAAATAAGTAGATGAGTTCTTGTGCATGAAAAAATTCATTATTTTTAAATACATCTTAATAACAATTGAGCATAATATTGAAACGTGAATAAATTTTACTAATTGAATAATTCGATATCTCATTTCTTATTTCTCTCTCATTTCTATTATGAGACTTTCGTAAAAGTTTACTTTTATTAAAATATATGTATGTATTTTTATATATATATATATATATACGTGCTCTGCACATAGTTATCCCACAAAATCAATGTGGAATCTCCGTGATTCATTCGAACAGAATCGATTCAAGAAAGTGCCCTCGAAAGCAAAATCGGGAGTTAAACTTCACTTTACCGCTACTCGAGCACATCTATTGTCGATCATTAGACGCGGTTAATAAAGTATTCCTTACCATGCACTGAGTTTCCAAAGAACCAACAGCAACTCCTAACGGATAATTGTGTTGGTGTGCAATAACAAACACTTTCTCGTCACTACCACAACACATAACTTTCTGAATGAAGGATTATCATTCGAGAAAACAACACGCAAGAAACTATATGTCACCGAGAAATGAAGAGCTTAAATCCACGAAATATTTACTTAGCAAAGTTGTGCAATTGAAAAAGATTATAAATCATTTATAAGTTTCGTGTTTCATAACGATCACAAATTATGTATTATAAATTTATTTTTATTTTCGAAAAGATAGATTTGCCTCTTCGAAATTGTAAAATGAATATTTTATCGAGGTCGATCGAGCTCATATGAAGATATAAACTATAAAGTGTATTACATTTTTAATCTCGTAACTTTTCCTTATATCCAGGGCGTGGTATTATCAAATAATTTATTCGATTTAACAATTTATCTGATCTTAATCGTCTCAATCATGTCTGAACAGCTGATACATCAAGAGAAGTGTCGCGAAATGAAGCTGTCAAGTGTGGCTCTTCGGGAGCCCTATCAAACCGAAGTTTAAAGGTGAAACACGCCGGCGCAGTCCGCCAGCGACAGCTTGCAGCTGCAGTCTGCGAAACCGCGCCGCTTTATGGATTAACGAGCGTCCGCACTTTCGCAAAGTTTCACGTAACACGATCGCGAAGCGGCGGCGAGTTCGCGCGCGATGCGGAAGTTTTCGGTGTGAATGCGAGCACTTGCAGGACGAATTTCTGATTAATTTCACCGCGATGGATAACAAATGTGAATACCGTACGACAATATTATAATCGATAATAAAATACGTCTTTCCAATCTAGAATTTATATAACTATTTTTCGAAACAAAATTTTAGCTCTTTGAAACAAACTTGAACGAAATTCGAAATATATTTATAGTCGAATCGAAGAGCAAATCACTCCTATTCAATTAATTCAGTTCAGAACTACAAATGAGATAATAAAAAAGATACATGCGAAATGGCAACAGGTGAAACAATATTGAATTTTTAAAATCTGTAATAAATTAACTAATTCCTATTTATATTATAAATAATACAGATTATGTATAATATATGTATGATATATGTATAATTATAATCCTATTGTAAATAATTAATCGCATAAAGTGAAGCATAAATATTATAATATAAAGAATATAGGTAATTGTGTGACTTTTCTGTATTTTATGTAAAATTGTCAAAGTAAATCAATAAAATGTAAAATTATGTGTACGTAAAATTTACAAGAATTTTAAATATATTAGAATATTTCCATATGACACAATGCCGTCTTTCTGTTTACGCTTGATTAAATAATGGAAAAGAGGAAATTGTATAAAAGCATCCATCGGTTGAGTAGACCGTAAATGAACTTCTATCTTGATAGAAGCGCACGCGAATCCCTGCTGCTTTACAACAATACGAATTGGGCTTGAAGCCAGTTCATTTTAACAAAAACAAGGAACACTCCTATGCCATCTCCATTCACTACGTTTCTTTTTGTTCTTTAGGTTTCTCTTTAGTACTAGACGTTCGTGACGTTCTTTCTCTAATACGAAGCATCATTCTTTCAACATGGTTTACCGATCTTTTGTTCTCTGACATAAAATAACATACAGAGAGAAGTAAATATTATTTGAAGTATATATTTAATCATCATTCTAACTGTTATTTTTTAAAAATAATTAGGAAATATCTCCTAATATATTAGAAAAATAATTAGGAGATATCTCCTAATAATGTCGAAATATGCAATGCGATTATATTTATATTCCTAATTCCATTTATATTCCTATTTCCATTGATTACTTGGCTAATTTTTAATTGATTTTCTTTTTTGTTAGCGGGAAATATACTTAATAAGAAATTTCGATATTGATGCATGAATTTGATTTATAAGAGAAAGAGTATTTAAACATATATTATATATATTTACAAATATATTTATAGATATTTTGGTTAGAATTTATAGTCAATCTATGTATTTAAGACTATCTTAAATATAGTTTTAAGAGAGATATCACAAATCAATCACAGAGTATTAACATCATAAGATGGTTATTTTAGAACGGTAAAACATACTCGATACGATCTTGAAATAAGTATCGACTATGAATATATCAGCTTTAAAAGCTTTTGTATTTAAGTATATATGTATGTGTGTGTATATATACACATTATATATATATATATATATATATATATATATATGAACGTACTACACACATATATTACAATATAAAAAACTAATACTTTTAATAATCTGTTTAATTAACTTTAATACACAGTATATGTATATTTTTCTCTCTTTTTCTTTTTTACGGTAAATATGCTAAAAAAAATAGCTATCTAAATCTGGATAAGATTTTCAACGCTTTTTTCAACTATTATAATGACTATTAAAGAACTCTAAAAGTACTATAAACAAATTTTATCTATGTTTCTCTTGTAAATTGTTTCTAAAGTATGTCAATGCAGTTTCCAATTGTAAATATATTGATTTGCGATTCACGATAGGTTGATTAACCGATACTTTACAAAAAATCCCTGTGATAAATTTACCCGCACGAATCCATGAGAAAAAGATCTCGCTTCTGAGAACGTGCAGAAAGACAAGACACGAAGTGCACTCGAATAGATTTCGGTAGACTTTAGGTCCTTCGAAAGACTATAAATCGTTCGCTCTCTCAATGTCCTTGCTCAAATCGCTTTCCCGGTTCTCTTCTCTCTTTCTTTCGATAATAAATCCAAGTCTCTCGACTTCGAGCTTCTCTTATACTTCTTCTCTCTTTCGCAGATCGCGGTCAGCGCGTTGCCGGGTCTGAGAAGTAACGTCAGGACAACGACAACAACGGAGGAAGCAACTTAGTGGAGGAAGGCGTGAGAGGGACTTCTCGATCGACTTTATATCGATGGAGCCGTCCTGATGCAGACCGCGGAACTACGCGGGAATCACCCGGCCTGGTCGTCGGACTAATTCTACCGGCGGGCCCTGGCTATCTCACAGAGCAGCGAGCTGTCTCATCCCTGTCGACGGCAACAGACCCAGCCACTTCCACTTCCTCCACCCCACGTGGCCGCACCATCACCTGATAAGGTAAGCCTTTATCGAAACTGCATTCTCATAGATTTCTGGGGCAAATATTTATACTTGTATAATACACACCAATTAAAAACTGAAGGATTTATTCCGTGATAATAATTAATCTAATTTACACGTTTCTTATGTCGAAATATCATCGATTACATTTTTTGGTGTTATCCTAAATTAAAAAACAATATATTATATAATTCAAATTTTTATCTTCTTATTAAAAATATAGATGCAAACATTATGCTCATTAATGTAAATAATTGTTTGTAAATTAAATAGTGGATAAATTTATAATAGTGGGTGAGATCACTCAAAGAAACGAAAACTTCTTTTAAAAGTTTTATAATTCCAGTATATATCATACGTCAACCTATATATTTATATATTTAGAATGTTGGAAGTGCTGGAACGTTTGTCACATAAGATCGATTCCAACAGCAGAAGAAATGCAAATATTGTAGAAATATAACAAACTATCGATAAAAGTACATGTTATAGACTGTGTTTTATTAATTTTGTTCACGAATTTCTCAATACTATACGCTATGTAGAACTGCAGAAGCATAGATATTATCTCGTTAAGTTCAAAGCAATTGATTCACAAACAAGATGTACGTACAGATTCACTATCGATGTACGTTGTAATTATGCAGGAGGCATTTATGTTCATGATTCGATATGTTGATTAATCTCTTCATCGGGTTATCGCGCTATTATCTGATAAGGTTCGCCAATTGACTACGAGCACGCCGAGGCATGCCAGGGCTTAACCGGCCACTCTGTCCACACTCGGTACGTGTTTGCACGGTGGTTGAAGATCTTTAGTAGACCGTTTGCTCGAAGACGTTGATGGACGAGTTTATATATGCAGAACAAGTTCATCCCGCTCCCGCACGATTCGTTACATGATAATCGCATAAGAGCAATGCACGCAGAAACAAGAACACTGTATCGCGATATCGGCAATTACTCCATTTAAGATGTATGCACACCGTAAGCATTGTACGAGAAATTACGTCCCGGTGAGTTAGAAACGTTACGGTAGAGAACTGTCGTACTTATCTTCGCAAGCTCTGCGTAAGGCGGTCATAAATTCCGCCCGAAGTAATTACGGGATATTTGCGAGACGCACTCGTAAAGGGTTTCCATTGAATAGTTTCTCCTCTTGGTCTGAAAGAGAGAAATAGGAATGAAGCTCGATGTCGAAATGAAGCGTTACTTCAGGATATTCCGTATTCAAATTTTCTGAACTAAGATCTCTTTTGACTTGTAACATCCGTTTACATTATGCGCATTGCATTCGTTATTATAGAGAGATTTCAATGAGACATGACTATGTAGCTTGGGATATTTTACGTGATAAAATCCTTTTTCTTATTTTGGTCGACGGCCTACTAATAAATTAGCCGCATGGATATTAGATTGCGCTCACATTTGTGCTTGAACTATAACGAAATATCGACGAATGTGAAATTTTGTCCTGAACCTTCTATTTTGCATTATATATCCCAACTCGCGTTTCAATTTCGCCGAAGGCATAGTGCTTATAACGAAACGAAAGTACAGTTTGCTGTGGATTAAATTTTTTTTAATCATTTTTTCAAATACGTGAAAGCCAAGTAATTGAAAAAAATGTTTTTCACGCTACATCACGAGAATACAAAACTTATATGACCCGAAATAGTTTTCAAGTTCAACAAAATATGCGTGGGTGATAATCGTTGCAGATACTATAAAAATAACTATCAGCAACGAGGAAGGAGAGGAAAGAAAAAGAATATATAATGCGTTCTTCCATTATTCTGCTGCCGGAGGCAAGTACGTCGAAGCTCGCAATATTCGAGATACCTCGAATTATTCCATATCTTATGAATGTCGCTACGAATGAATGCACTCGCAATAATTTTGTGCCATCTCATAATAAGCACACATCATGTCGTACTCGATTCTAACGAGACACAGCGTTCTTAATCGTTTCTAAGGAAACTAGGTCAGATTTAAAAGTCGTCAGCGATTTCACACATATGTTTCATACTTAACTTTTACAATATCCTACGCAAAAAAGACGATTTTACGCGCACAGAAATATTTAAAAAATTGAGCTAAATACCAATCTGTTAAAAAAGTTTAGAAAATGGGACTGCAAATGTGTTATTATTAGTAAATAGTGAATAATTGTTCTCTCAAATAAGGAAGTGATGGTTAATGAAATTATATATTTTTTTTATTGAAGATGAAACATTCAGTTTACATGGAAAAACAATTTTGATGGGGCATTTAAAAATTTACAATTAACTAAATCTGAAAATAATTTTGTTTAACTATCAACATAACTAAATAAGAGAAATGGCAATTACGGTCAAAGTTAGATTTTGAAATAATATATCTATATATATTAAAATAATTTTTATTTTAAATATAAAAATAATTAAGACGCTAAAACTGATTACTAGAATGTCACAAACAACGCTGCAAAACTTTTTGCAACATTGTTTATCGTAAGGGAGATCGGGGATAGTAGATCCCGACTCATTTTTCAGTTTCGAATTTTTACAAAGGAAATTAAGAGACTTATCGAAAAAATAAATTCTGCAGTTACTACATACATTTAACTATTTAATAATATTTTAATAATAAGAGAAAACACTGATAAATAATATGAAAAAAATGCATTCCATCTGATTGAACTAGCCCCGGGACCAGGGTAAGGTGAATAATGGTATGGGGTAATTTGATTAACATTATTGAAATAAAGGTTAATGATATATTTAATCTTTACATATCAACAAGGCTTTCATAAAATTGCATTTTAAACACAAGCATATTTACAAAATAAAAAAAGTATAACTTTTGTATCTTGTTATTAGATAAATAACAATTTATCTAATCCGAATCGTTATCCGAATTGCAGTTATAACAAATATACGATACATTACCTTTTATGCATTTAGAATGTGCCCACATGTTGCATTTCGTGCACTGTATTCACTCTTCTCCTGGAATACTTTTTAAATAACTTTTTGTGCAAACGAGACACATTTCATCATCTGTTTCATTCGAGAATGAAGAATTTAGATTATTCAGAATATTTATGTATAAATGTTCATAAACATATATAATTTATTATATTATGTATGTTTGTACATATTTATACGTATTCATGCATGAAAAATTTCTTATACATGTAATTTAACTATTATTGCATATTTTTATTACTTATTAAAATTCATTAAAACTACAAAAATTATTGTATTATAGATGTATTTAAAATAAAAAAGAATACTCTCTAAATTCTTTCGAGTAAAATTTCAAAAAGAGTGAAAATATGTATGGCTATGTATGGAACAGAATGAGATCGCCCTGGTAAAATAGTTGATAGAGAACGATTGGAAACGATATGATTTTTATCAATTTGTATCGTTTTCTATAAGTTTATATCATTTTCTATCGTTGACCTCGCGAGAGCATCGATTGATCGGATATGAATCCTATCGTATTTTATCGGATTTTATAAGATTTGTACAAGATTCCTATAAAATCTGATTCAAATTAGTGAGTTTACAAATTTAAAATTTACCTTATTCAAAACGATAGGATTTTTCTATCGTTCTTTATCAACGTCTTTATCAGGGCGTAGCGAGTTACAGGTTTTCTAACCTAACAAACTTTAACGATTAATATTTCGATTCGCAAGGCAGAACAATGCTTTTTTTGCTAAATTCGTTCGTTTCGAGCAAAAATACGTTAAATGAGCCTAGTTTTATCGAGATTGGACGTGAGGGAACCAAACTTATAACATTTACCACTGAGGTAAATCTCTTTAGAAGAATGAAATATTGCCATTCTTTTTCAAGAAGTGAAACATTTTTACTCTTTTTCAAAACTGACTGTATTTGTACTCTTTTATAGTGAGATTTAATTCCAAGAAGTTTAAGAATAAGTACTATCAGAGTCGTCACTAAATTAGCCATATAGCCCCGTGTTGTGGTTAGCTTATTAGCCCCGACCATTAACATTATACGAAAACAAAGACAGATAAACAAAAAAAATCTGTTGGACTTTATTAATAGCGTTTTCTTTTGGGATACACTGGGTGCAGTCTCACACCGCACCAGTTGCGTGTAAGCGCTACACCCAGCTACAGTGCCTGCTACACTACACTAGAGTGGTGCACACCATGGTGTACACTGTATCATTATTGTGCTAAAACCCTGTTCCCGCTTGACTTTTATTTTCAAATTTTAAATGTCACACTGGTTCTACACGGTCTCTTTGAGATGGTGTAGCAAAATCCCACTTCGTGCTTAAAATTTGCACTACACCGTAGCTACGGAAACACGGTACACTGTCTGAGTGTTGCACTAGTGAGCGATAGTGCAGCCAAGAGAAAACGCTATAAGTAAAAACTACACTTACTATCTAAATGGAAATCAAATATCTCAGACAATTATATACGATTGTAGAACAAAAACTTTAAGAATAAAAATATTTACTTACTCTACGATTTTTTTTAAATTGTAGCGTAATTTCTAACACAGACATGTCCGTCTCGAGATCTCACAGAGATCTCACTCTAGACTGAGCGACAGTCGCCACTGCGTGTTCAGACTTCAGACACGTTTATGCGTGCCTCGCGCGATTTATTTATTTGTTATGAGTAGACTCGATTATCCTACTTACCCCTATAGTTTACTGATCCCGGTCTCCCCTACTTGAATTTCCTAATTATTTTGATAATCTAACAAAATTATTTTTAGATCTGTATAATCTAGCTGTGAATACTTCACCAAAAAATTATCCTTGTCATCTATAAACTAAATATTTCATTTTCAATGAAAAAGATATACTTATCATTTATATTAAGTCTCACTTCTTTCTTTAAGAAAACAATTCATTATTTTCTAATAATACATTTGCAATTGTATTTTCTAAACTTCTTCGATTACGCAAACGTATAATATTTTTTCGGTTTATATTTCACAGTCCTTAGCGCTTCGTACCGGATGTTGAAATACAAAATACCGTGAACTGTGTTTTTACTTCAGCATCAATGATACCCGCAGCGCGGAATTATTCATCGAAGACTTAAAAGACACTTTTATTCGACGGTCGCGTTGAATTTTGTGCATCACTCGCACTGGCAAAAAACCATCATCGAGCTGACCTTTTCACGCGGCAAATGTTAAACGATCGGCAAAAATTGCACTGTGTTTCTTTTGCAAACTGGCACTCTGGAAACGTCAATTGCTGGCGAGGCGGTCTTTAAACGTACAGTCACAAAATATAAATTGAGTGAAATACATATCATTAATCATCTGTAAACTTCATTTCGAATTTGCACATATTTAATTCATAATTCGGGCGATTTAATAAATATTGTGCTAATATCGAAATCAAATGTAATTGAATATGAAGATTATCATGGTTCATTAGGCGCGACCTGATTACAACGCGTGTATAAATTTTGATGTAATCGTATTGAAAATAATTACGCCATATTATAAATAAATATTATAAATAAAAGAAGAGAAAACGAATATTTTTATATCAAATATACTGTCTTTTTGTAATTGTCAAAATAAATTAATAAATTAATTTTTGTACTCAAAGCTCCAAAACATTTATCCGAGTATATGAGTACGCTATCGGTTTTTCTACAATATTTGTTAATTGAAATTTAAATAATCAACAAACAATGCATTTGTTGACAATTAGTTCACGATCGAAAATTGTCTATATCAAGATTTAGACAAAATTATTTATATCAAGATTTTTACGACATAACATATCATACAACACTTTTGAAAAATACATAATAATATGTAGTTATCGTAATATTTCATGCACAAAAGAATTATTGTGATATCATTTTAAAAGAAACTTATACAAATGTTTTGCTTTTTATCCATTTTTGTGTTAATTTTTAATATAATATAACTTCTTACATTTTTATTTTCTTCGTGTATTTTTATTATCTTCGCTATTAATAAATATTAAAATTAAATTTATGGAATCCTTCAATAATATGTCATATTAAAGCATTGTGATTATAGAGATTTCTTCTTGATTAAATTTTAGATTGCATAAGCTACATGAAATTAAAAAAATGCTATATGTTAAACATAAATAAATACATATAAATAGAAATTATACATATCTATATATAATATATAGCATTCTGTATATTATATCTATAATATACAGAAAATAGTAAATAGTACATGTCTTATATCAAAATGTTAAACTTTAAAATACTTGAAAGTTTGTTAAACTTTAACGTTTTCGAAGATTTTAAAGCTATTATACTTCCAAAAACTTTAATTTTAACGTTATCAAAATATGATAATACGCGTGTAAAAAAATTTACTATAACAGAAAATAACATTCTATTCTGTTTTCGATAAAACTTTATTGTCACATTCCCCTCTCTCTCTCTTTTTCTCTTTATCTTTTTTTCTCCATATTATACTATAGATATATTAAATGTGTAATGACAATGTAATGTAATGTAATGAATTTAATAAACATTTTCAGAGCTGGAGAAGCGGCCGCAGCCGCAGCCGCCTCGGAGCTCTGAGGAGCTGGAGGATCTGCACAAGCTGCTGCACTTCCCCGAGGAGGTGGCGCTCAGGTTGACGGAAAGTGAGTACCAACTGTTCTACCAGGTACCACCGCACGAGTACCTAAGGCACGTGGCACAGGATCAAACCACGTTGCAGAAACCACCTGCCAGGCCACCCCCGTCGCCGAGTCGCAGCTGCAGCAACCCCAGCACCACCAACAGCTCGACCCAAACCGAGGACGAAACGTCCTGGCCTGTTGCCACGGTGTACTCCACCGTGCAAATCCTCATTGATCGCTTTAATGAGGTACATTAATTCTTTCTGCATTTGCATTTTTTAAAGGCACATAGATATGTCTTTTGATTACGATTACGAAATGCTACGGACGGGTTCTCTAGATTACTGTTTCTAATCAACAAAGCGTTATTACTATTTTATGTGAATAAGAAGAAAAATAATTGTACCGAAGATGATAATAGACGTGAATCAACCTCCATCGTGGAGGAAAAAGCCAAGAAACCTCTCGGTTTTCAGTCCCGTGGAAACCCTCATCAGCCGCTTTTAATGAGGTATCCACTCCTTCAGCGACTTTCCGTACGTTTTCGCCAGACACTTTCACCCACTTTACTCGCACATGTACACACACATATATGTATACACGTACAAATATCACCTGACCTCGCTTAGTCGTTTCCGCCACCCCTACTGCCATTTCCCACTCTAAATCTTCGCTCAAGGTTGGAAACATTGGATTCTCTACCCCTCCGTTTTCCACATTGTTCTCTTTATCATCGTGTTAAACAGGAGCCTCGGATAGCGTTGGAAAATTCTGGTCATTTCTTATGAATAACTGCAATGTTCCGCAATTATCTTATAATAGGATAACTTCCATTTTGTTACACAAAATGTAAAACTCGATTTGCGAAGCATAAATAAAAGTCGGTAATGTAAGAGAGCAACTTATCTTTCATCTTTTCGATTAAATATAAAAAAGTCAATAATAGCTAAAATATGAGATCTATTAGGTTTATTAATTATTAATTATGAGATGTTTGGAACATTGTGAATGTTTAATGTTTCAATTGATATACTTTTTGTGTCACTTTTACATCGCTAAACATATCACATCCGTATTTGGCAAGTTTTCTTCCAAGTTTAGTTCCAAACTTCCATCATTTTACTGATAATAAATGTGATAAATCTCATATATCTTACCAACTTTTTTGTATTAAATAAAAAAGATGAAATATTAGTCGTTCTACAGGAATAAATGAAATTACATTATAAACAAATTATAATTAGAGTCCGACCGAAACTTTTGTCGAAACTGAACCGAAACACTCGACTACATGTCAATTCCAATCGAAACCTTATGTATAGACATGCTCATATATCATATATTTTTTCTTCATATTATAATTTATTGAAACAATAATTAAATTTCAGCTGAAATCGAAAACCGAAATTTCGGTTGTGTGTCAATTTTGACCAAAGAATATAAGTATTTCTTCTTCATAAACATCGTAATTTAATTATTGAAACAATAATTACATATATTAAAATTAATTATGAAGAATTTATGAATATGGTTTCAGTCAAAACTGACACGTAATGAGCGTTCATTTTCAGTTTCGGTAAAAGTTTCGGTCGGACCCGAATTATAATTATAAGAATAAATTCTGTATAGACTTGTCTCTCTCTCTCTCTCAGAAACATACATTGTGGCTTTCGACGACATCGAAATCTGCATTCTAGTTGATATACGTAAAGAACGTTGGCGATTTACAAATGAAGTAATCATTAATCGTGTTTGTGTTAATCAGGTAAGCTCATGGGCTACCCACGCGATCAGCAGCTGTGCCACGGTAGAAGAACGGCAGGCAGTGCTGTCCTGTCTTCTACGCGTCGCGCTAACCTGTTGGAATACCGGAAACTTTAATTCGGCTATGGAGATAATTGCCGGTCTGAAGTAAGTACCCATAATGCTTGTCGTAAACGCGAATGACGGCGCCAAGTCCCGCTACTTAAAAGGTCAATCCTTGAATTGGTGCCTTCCACTTCTTGTAAGCGCACCCGCTTTATTACTGTCCATAAGTCAAGTAACCCGCATTGTTTCTAAGTACGAAAGTCGTAATATAATTTCTTAGTCCTGCCGCAAAATTACGAAAGCCCATCCATCTTCATCCACCATAAGCATCTAACCGCAGAGCAAAGTTGTTGTCAGCACCAATAGATCATTACGAAAGACAACCGCAGCACGTATCTCGTCGGTTTCGAGTTTCGATCGGATTAGAGACTTAGCTGCCGCCGTCGCTACTAGTGCTGCCTCTATGTACGCGTAACTATAATTTTGTATCATTACAATTATATAATCGGCTAATCTTACAGATTAACGAATTAGAATTACTAGAGAACTTAAACAAACTACATTTACTCGTTGAATAAGCCAATTTGGTATTCTTAGTCTGCATGTGTAGAACTTTTACATGATGACGTCAAGTCATTAGTCATATTTGACAGATATTTTATACATACACATTATTTTATGAGAAAAAAAATGTGTATTTTCAATAAAGTTTAAATGAAAAAAATTAGAAATTTATACAAATCGCGAAAATAGTCTCGTACATCCCAGTAGGGATTTGTGAATTGTATAATCCCCAACGAGATTGCGACACTAATCCGAACTCAAGGCTTCCTTGAAACTTTCCTCGTGTTTGTTGCATGACATTGCGACTTCCAAGGTCGTGCTTACACAATTAATCTTCATCTGTTGGAATAAAGGACTCTTGAAATTATATTTCTCTACATACAGACAATGGAGTTCGAGCTTTTATTCGAGTTTATTATTCCGAACACGAAAGATACTTTTAAATATTTATACGTATATCGAACTTCGCTACTATATAAACTATGAATAAAAACCATAGAAAATAAAGAATGTTTAACCTCAAAAGTATCTTTGATCGATCACAAATTATCAATTAAAGAAACTTTGTACTTAGTTTATCTTGTCATGATGATCATTGATCATTTATGCAAAGTCAGATAAAACCTATTAAAAGTGCATTCAAAGTGATTTAGCCTCATAAATAAGAATTAAATATCCTTGGAGTAAAAAAATATATTAGAACAATTATTTTTTGCGTAAAACAAGATTAATAACACGCAAATGAATTCAAGAGAATCAGTATAAAATTATAAATAGTATATATACATATATGTGTGTGTGTGAGTGTAGATTATATTTACATGTATAAATAGTCTATACTATATATACATGTAAATATATATGTATATATAGTATATATAGTCTATATAAAGAGTTTTATAAATTTATGTTTTTAAACATAATATTTTAATAAATTATAAAAGTGCACTCTAGAGAGTTCAAAATATTATAGCTTAATACTCAATTAAAGATTGACTTCAGAGATCAACTCTACAAATTGTTTTAAAAGATATACAAAAGCGTCATGATAAAATTGTTTATTGTGATTGAAAATGAAAAGATATATTGAAAATATACATATATTTGCATTGCAATTCTGACACTTGTTTTTATATTACAGTTTAATTTTAATTGTATAAGTATTCAATTATGTGTATATAAATACTAACAAAATTTTAAATTTTAATTTGTTTCATTTTTTAAAGATTTATGACATTCAAAGGTATAATCAATGAACAAATTTATAAGACTAACGTATGATTAATTAATCAAGTTATAGAAAAATGTAAGGATTTGAGCTGGATATTCTCATCGCAATAGGATATTTAAAAATATGTTTCAAGAAAAATCTCTATATTAAAGAAAATTTCATTTTGAATCTGATTATATTTTAATATAATTTGTTTAATTAATTTGATTGATTTCAAGTTTGTCAAAATGTACGTTAAGACAGGTGTTTTATTTTATTAACGTAAGTAAAGAAATCGAAGACGATTTAACTGTCACGTAATCGAATATGATGTTACGTCTCAAAGTTTTATCGATAAAAACTTCGCGATATCTCCGAGAATCGAATTAAACTGTACTTAATGCGATTACACAAGAGGATTTCTTTGCGTCGGATTCGTATCACAAGTAGCAACCGAAGAAACATTTCCTCTCCAATAACAGATCGAAGACTATTCAACAATAAATATCAAGTCTTTGTATCTTCCGTGATTAGACCTCATTGGACAAGATCCAATTTTGACAATAGAGATTTAAATCTTTGGAAAATAATACTTTTCAAACGTAGAAAGATCTTTGACATTTTCGCGGTCGCATATCTGGAATTTGCGACGAGTGAGAGATCAAAGATGCTTTGTCCACTTGTCAGGCTTTCAAACGATCGTGACAGTCAGGATTCGACTACAGATTTTCCGTGAAGATGCTTTCATCTCAAAAGAAGAATGGTTATTAGGGTCGAGTAAGTGTCCTTCAAACGATCTGTGCGAATTTGACTTGAAGAGAGAACTAAAACACTAATTGCTCTCTCTGAATATTGTCTTTGTTAGATTTCGATCGTGTCATCTTTTTTCGATGTCAAGTGCATCGTTAAAATTAAGTATTATATATATTACCTCAATTACCATATTTTATTAATAATCGAAAATATACCAATTTTGAATTTGATTTCTCGTATTGCTTCAATTTATTTAATTTTGAATAATAGTATTGTCACTTCCTCTCACACAAAAATAACATTACTACACCTAACTTATATACATAAATCTTTAAACTTGAACAAAAAATAATCATTGCATGTAATTTCTTTATGTATTTCTGCTAAATACGTTGCAAGAATGCTTAGTTTTCAAATAGGAAATCGGAAAACGCTCGCCAGTTGATTGAAATATTTATACTAGATTCCCTCTACTATGGCTAAGGCATAAACGTTATGCGCGGTAACGACCTGCTTCCTGGCGTGTTTCTGCTTCTTCGTCTTGTTGTCTCATGCATCTTGAGATAACATCCAGTGTATTACCATAAAACTACAAAACAAGAAACGCGTACACTATTTGCTAATTATAAAATGGATCTGCAATTTACATGTGTAAATTGATTATGTTAATTACGTAAACGATTGTTGCCAATAAATTGTAGATAATTAATGAGAATTACTATTGTTTATATTTAAAAAAATGACGATTGTTTTAATGTCAGAATTTTCAATTATAAACTTTTAAAGAATTGTAACAAGTTAAAAAAATGAGAGATTCATATTATTAAAGTTAATTCTTTTTATTATTGTACTCTTAAACCTGACAATAATAATTAAACTTCAAAATAATTTAAAATAAGATAAGACTATTGGATATTTTAATATTTTTAATCCACCAAAACCAAAAAATGGTAATAAATCATAAAATTATCAGACAAATCAAGATCCTAAACTCGTCAAAAAAATATGCCATAAGAAAAAATATAGGATACATTATTCATATATAGAATTGGACAAAATACAAATGCAACATTCACTTCATGTCAGATGACTAAGTGATTAAATCGAGAATTCCAATTCTTTTGAAAAACTCAGACAAGTCTAATGTATATTAAATACAGAGATATATCTTGTTGTAGGATCCCTATCGCGTGTCTTATTACAAGACAGAGTGGCTTCCGTGGTACTTTGCTTTATTAAGAGCTTCTCGTGAAAGTTTTATCGAGTGCCACGACACGTAGCTCATTCTGCGAATGTCTCTCGACTCGATGCTCTACCCATTTCCCGAAACGATTCACAATGGCGTAATCGCATTATTTCACGAGTTCTTTCGGGACTGCGACCTCTTTCAACTCGATCCCTCGCGAGGGAGTGGGATAATTTTCCGTTGAAAAGTAATTCGAGTAATGAATGTGTGTCATTAATTTTCACAGAGATCAAGGAGTACGACGGCGATTCGCGCGTTATTCGCCCGTAAAATCGTTTTCTTTCCTGTTTGATAATTAATTCTTTCTCGACACAAGAGAAAGAAAGAACTCAAAAAGAAAAACATAAAGCGGTATTTACATGATGGACTCTTAATGTATCAAGGAACAATTCGCAACATTTTTACATCGTGGCTGTGAAAGAAATTGACAACGTGGAAAATTTGATTTTCAACTGCCGTATATATACCATTTGCTGAAATCAAAGTGGTATGACTTTTGTATCAAAATTTTGCCTGTAAATTTGTTTACGAGTGAAATAACACAAATTTCTCGTTTGCATTTCGGTTCTAATTTACGTCTTTGCTGTGATATACGGTATGAAAGCATTCTATTGGCTATCTATCCACTTGCAAAAAGCTGACGCTGATTGACTTAATACTGTTGTTTGTGCCTCGAGGAAGAAAAAATAAAAAAAGATTTTCGCATGAGGTACGGATTCTTTGTAATCTACCAGACGTCTAAAAAGGAGAATACTTTATTAAAGGATTTCTTGCCAACTTGAAAACTACGTTGAAAATCTCTACTTGGAAGTCCTGATCGATGTTCCACGTGCACATTTAAATAGGGAAAAACGTCTCCGAGAATATCTCAGAAACTTATTCTCATAGAGGGGAGGAAATATGAAGTAGAAAAGGATCTAACTTCACTTCCGCTTGAAGAGTTCAAGATTGACTTCCCCCTTTCTGCCTCTACCGTTGACTTCCGCGTCTCTGCTCCTATCATTGAAAAAATTATTAATCGATCTTTGTACTGTGGTATTGCTGTAATTTTTAACGCGTAGTGCAAATAAAATACATTATATATTCAAATCGATAGCAACCAACTCTAATCAAAAAGCCATAAGTATCGCCCATTTGATCGATGACTCGGAAAATGATGGGGGAAATCGTATCGGCGAACGTAATATCGCTTATTTGTAGGAGAAATTTTCTGTTTACATTCTACTCTGCTAATCCGCCATTTGGTTATCGTTTTCGTCCTTCTCGCGGATAACGACACTCGTCATTAACCGCCCATGCTCTTCTTTTTATGTTCCGCGAAACGAATGAATTTCGCCATAAGTGGCACAGCGGAGAACCTTTACCGCCTGTTCCCATCGGAAATCCCCAACGTAGAAATAAAATACTTTTTATTGCCAAGACTGTAAAGTTAGACACCGTCCTCTTGTACTCGTCCCGCGAATGAGAGGATAAAAGTTTCGTGCGGGAATATCGTTTCTAGAACGACCGTTGGGCGTTGTGCCTGCTGACGTCTCACACACTCGGAAACATTCTCAGCTAAAGCATTCGGAGCTAACTGGTTGTACTATGGAGAATACTGAAAGAGGTAGATAATTAACGCTCTAATGGTAAACGTTTCATGATTTTAACGACCATTAGAACACGAAACAGAGGAAACATATTTGCAAGAAGCGTGAACACGGCTGTTTCATGCAGATATCGGCGACTACCAACTCAATTTAATCGTATAAATATAAATTGCATCTTGCTGCGTTCACGACGCTAAATTGTAATTATTTATCCAACTTTTTCTCGTATCTCTAAACCTTTCACATTTCGCACGTTAAAAATGTAAGAAAATTTAAAAGATATTAAATTTCTAATCACTAAACAATTTTTCCATTTATGGAAAGAATAAATGTGTGTAACTTTAAGTCTAATTTTGAATTTATTTAAATAAATATTTTAGATTTTTTTTAGAGCATTGTCCAATGTCCTATTTCTCAAAAAATTCAGATCTTAAAAGGTTAAATGAACTCATAATATTAAATTATGTAACTGTGTTTCAGAGACAGAAATTTCATGTTTTATCTATACTAAAATACTGCTTTCCAAAAATTTGCTTTCCAAATTAATTTGATATTTGAGTCCACGCCTTTAACATTAGCAGCTTCTGAAATTTACTTTAGTTAAAATTAAGCTAAATAATTCTGCACGTAGAGTAAATCGCCATATAAAGTTAGTGTACACGGTTAAGATATTAGTAGGAATTACCAAATGTTACTTCAATTTAGATTATTACATTAAAGTATTAAATCCTCTTTTAAGTACATAACACCTTTAATCTTTTGACTTAAAGTTTATTTAATAAATTATATTTACTCATTTCGTAATCACTCAATTAACCTTAGTACACGATTATTTTCCGGTCCTTTACTACATATGATGAATCGTTTGTATCCCAAATTAATTTCATCACTTTCTTATATGAAAATTATTAAGCGATTCTTACATATACTTTAACATTGTTAGAAAGTAGTTGTAAACCTAGATAGCACAAAGAGTTCAAAAAGAATTCAGTGATATGTCATCAATTCTGAATTCATTTTCAAATGCAAAATGAATTCTTTTTCTGAAAAGAATTCTTGTTACATCTGAAAATGAGCTCAGAATTAATGACATTTGACTGAATTCTTTTTGAATTCTTTTAAACTCTCTATGCTATCCGGGAAGTGTTTCCAGTATTTAAAAAAAAAGAAATACGCGGGACGTGAAAGACTCAGGGTGCGGTCCACTTGACACTATAAATGTTTCGAAGCTTTTGATTGACCAATCGGGAGAAAGAATTTTACTAATTGACCAATCAAAAAATATTTCGAAGCTTTTATAATATCAAGTGGACCGTAGCCTCAATCATGTGTACTAGAGATTAAAATAAAAATATAACTGAAATTATTAATCACTAAAAAGAGTACTATTGAAACATTATTAGTTATCAGAAGAGTATTAGAGAATACTAAAATAGTATTAACCTCTCAATACTCTAAACGCGTCGCCGCGCATTGCTTGGGAAGCGCACATTAACTTGAAGAGTGCGAATTTCTGTCGTCAGCGGTTTACTTCTTAATTACGTATATCCGAAGAAGTATGTCTACCTCGTCTAATCGCGAACGAATATTGCTTACGTTGCAGATCCAACAAGCTGAAGCCAATTTGGCAAGAACGAGGCATGAACGAGCGCATCCCGGTCATGGAGTATCTCTCCTCTGCCCTTTTGTCTTCCGAATACGAACATGCGCTTGCTCGCGCTCTCGCGATGCCGGAATGCCCGGTAGTACCATTCTTCGGGGCTTTCCTGCGCGAGCTGCGGGAAGTTATCGCGTGCGATATAAAGGTAAACATGAAAAGCGCCATTACTATCGCTCATACGATATCATGTTTTTTGTTTAGACTTTGAATTTCTAAGAAAATGCTTGCATGTGTAGAATTGATTGTTTCACGTCGTTAAATAGAGATTAAATTGGCATTTCATTTATATTTCACCATGTGAACACTGTTAAATATTACACATCAGCGCCCGCTTCTTCGCCTTCTCTCAACTCTACTCTGGAGTATTATCCCTGTCTACTATGAAGATCACTGTCAACGTGAGATAAGAGCCAAAATATGTACGTGTGTCGAGTGGAAGACTGGTTATTTAGATAGGATAATGTAACTTAACATTTCGTCAAGTAAGTCTATCTCTCTAACTGATGTTTAAGCGTGTGGAACACGATAGAACGAGAGAAAAGCTAAGTCGGGGAGAAAGCCCATAAGTAATTGAACGCTTTCGCGTTTTGGCAAACAGCCAAAGAAGTTCACTGGTGATATCCAACATGTCTCTCATGATCGCATCACGAAACAGGCTTGCCGAGAGTAATCGAGGGAAAGACGGTCAGTGACACGGTAAATCTACTTTGTTCTTTCAACAACAGCTGCATGTTTAACAGATAGCGAGAAGTTTGGCGTTGCGGCAAATTTATTTGAAGAAGGAAAACCTTAATAAGAAATTAGAGCAAATAAAAAACTTATGTCAAGACTTAGAAATGCGCATCCAAGTTTACGAAAGTTTTACCCAAGAAGACTATCTGATACTGAATGCCGGAGTAAAAACGCATTAAATCAGGAAAATTAAATCTTCCAGGTACATTCTTAACATAAATTTATTCATGGAATATAATTGTTTGTCAACTTCACACAAACTGTTACAATCGACGTGAGAAATCAGATTAATCCTTGGGAATTGTGGAAGAGGAACAGTTTGCGTTTCAAACAGTATCATTTCGAGCGCAAACGCCGGGAACTGGGCATCGAAATTCTTCTATGAAGTTTCACGAAGAATAGCAGCGTAGCAGAAGAGTACCGAAGCGAAGTCTGCGCCGTAAAAGCGACAAGGAAAGGGGTTTCTATCGGCCTCCAGCAGCTACGATGGTTGTAGGCCGGCGGAAACTACTTGCTCTTGTCGCTAACGATCGTCATCGGGGAATAAAACGGCGTCTTCCTTGCTTTTTACAGTTTTTACAGCGTCACGTTATTTGATGTTTAAGAGCATGTTCGAAAGACCGCAACGAAAATCAGTGCTTCTAAGAGCGGCTCTTTTGAAACTCAAATTGCACGACAAAATCCACAAAGTCGCCGGTCATTAAAACCAAGCACGTGATCAGCACCACGAATTTGTAATTAGACTCTCTCTCTCTCTCTCTCTCGGTTCACGTGGAATAGCATCACGAAGTCGCGACGTGAAGCGTTTATTTCGAGAAAGGGAAACAAGAATGTGTACATGTGTGTGAATGAACTTTGTAACATTTATTAAAATAAAACTCATTGTTATATAATTTCTGTTAGAATTCAAGATAGAAATCTGTTTATAATTTGATGTACATATAATACAAAAAATATTTGTAAATTTAGAATAAAATATACATTAAAATAAATATATACATGAAAATACATCATTCTGTGAATTCTAACGAGAATTATGTATTATTTGAAGATGGCTTAAATAAATACAGTATTTATTTGTGTAATTTTTAGTTAATTATATTAATTAATAATCTCACTACATACGTTTAATGTTACGTAGTGATATACGTACATTCAATGTTTAAGTTATATACAATATTTTAATGTCTATTTTATATTTAAGTTTTATCTATATTCGCAATCACCATGTTAGGCAAATAAAACTGTAATCGGTCAGAATAAAAGATATAGTATATGCCATAAAAAGATATTATCTACTTTAATGTACTAATAACAAACTTGTTGATTATATTCAAAATAAATGTATACATGAATATATAACGTAAATTCGAAGAAATTTTTCATAATTGTGCATATCGTTGATGGAAGACATACAATTTCTAGGGCGTAAGATTAATCAGTGTGCGATATGATCATTTACGTCCCGAGCGTTCATATCTCCCGGGTGTCGATGGCTAATTATATTCAAATGAATTCGACATCAACTGACATTACGGGAGCAAAATAAACGATATGCTTTGCCTTGAGATTATCGAAGACGCGACTTAGTAGGTATATCATTAACACTGTCCCTTTCGCTCAATCCTTCTCTCTCTCTCACTCACTCTCTCTCTCTCTCTCTCTCTCTCTCTCCCCTCCCCTCCCCCCCCTCTCTCTCTCTAGAAGGTATAATCTGCCAAACCAAATGTATCCACGATGCGGATGTCGCGGCTTGCAAATGGAATTCCTAATCGGTATCGGTACGGGCGCACGGGATGTGCCAGGCACTTAGTCTGCGATATGCGTCATTCTGTTATCTCGAGTGTTGCTAGTCGCCCCCTCATCGGCACGTATTTCCTTTAGGATACATTTCCGTGAAGGAGGGGGAGGAAGAGGAAGGATAACGAAGTTAAGCAAACGCAAAAGTCGCTTCGTTCGTTCGGCATCACGTCTGCCACGGATGGTTCCAAGCTTTAAACTCCGAAAGACCGAATATTACTATCGCTTTCTACGTTGTCGTATTTCCTGTGTCTACATCATTACTTCTACACCGTTCCTTCAAATTAAAACATTTAAATTAAATCTGAGATTTAATTAAAAGTATAAAAAAATATTTGGAATGTATATTAGACTGTACATGCAAGTTAAATAACTAAAAAATAGGAGAACAACTTTCATCCGTTTTTAAATGTAAAGAATTGATCTGAATAAACCTACTTACTTTTAATTTAAAGAGTTTTTTTTTATAAAAAGATAATTTTTATAAAAAATAATGTCCTGTTTTAGAACAAACAAGGACTAAATTAACATCTTTCGCCTTTAAAGTAAATCTTTCGCCTTTACTTAAAATAAAATTTTTATGAGTTGTGTTCCCCAAGATATTTTCAATCCTTCTTCAACTGTTAATTCTCTCGTTTTGTTTGCTTTGCCCGTTTGCCGACAGTTCTAGTTTCGATTAAAAATGATATCGTATTCCATCATGTGATAAATTGATGTCACCGACTTCACGAGAGCGTTAAATTAATGTCTGAACATAATTTCTTTTTCACGAATAGCTCAATCAAGATATATCCAAATTTTTCTGCCGGTAAACATGTTCACGCGTATTTCAGCACGTTTGCAATTTGGATAGCACGACTTAGGATGCCGTCTGACGGTGGGTCGATCGGTGTGTAACACGGCGCGATAAAATGAAACAGCGTTACCTTATGACGCTGCGTCGTGGAACGACCGTTCAATATATATCCATGCGATAGATTAAGGTTATCGGATAACAGTTAATTATAAGCCGCATTAAAGTTCTTGCTACTAGGGCACCTCTAGCTTACGGATAGACGAGCTTTCAAGTGATTATTTGTATATATAATTTGCATTAACGCGACTTAAGAACTTTGCTACAAAAACTAAAGACGAAATTTTAAAATATTTTGTTAATTCTAATATATATATATACATAATATCTCGAGTCGAAATTTTGCTCCTACTTTGAACCTTAATTTTAGAACGTATGTAGACTCTAGAGATTTATAATAAATTTCTAACCTAAAAAAAATTAACAATAATAATGAAGGACTCTTGATAATAATACAAAATAAATATAATAATTGGGCATATAAGAGTCAATACATAATTAAATTATATATTAAAAAACGAAATATTGCATGTTTCGGTCTTAATATTAGACCCTCTACAGATTTTTTTTCTAATCTAATGAATTGAGTTCTTACGTTGGCAATTATTGCAAAATGTCCTATTTTTAGGTTTAAAAGAAGTTTTCTAAATAAAAAAACTGTAAATTAAATAATATTAAAAGAGGCCCTATTTGATTGTTCAAGTATCAAAACAGGTTTATAAAGTTTAATCGAGGTTGAAAGGGATTCAAAGTAGGATTAAAATATCGACTCGGGATATTTTTATACGTACACTTCTGATAGTAATTATAGCCACAATACACAAGAAAATGTCATAAGCACAATTTGACTCATTTAATATACTATTTGATTCATTAATTAAATTACTTCACATCCTTACACTTTGTAGAAACGTAAAAATGTACTGGCAAAGAAATTTCACGAGAAATTAAAAATGAAACCACGATTTTTCCATTTTCTCAGTGCTACCAGCCACTTACATTTACGAGACTGCCGAGAGATTTACACTTGTGAGAGAGCTCTTTATATGTCACAAGTCATTAACAGACTTAAAGGGCTATCCAATATTCCTGTTGATGAACACGGCAGAGTGTATTTCGAGGTTGCGTTTCGAGAGCAAGCCGTAAACTATTGATTCCAATTTCGAAAGCCAAGTTCCTCTTCGAGAAACAAAGGCAACTTCGTTACTCGGATTATCGAATCTACATCCTCGAAATTGACCATCTTGTCACAAACAATGTATTCTTTCGAGGTGTTATTACGCATGGAATGACGTAATATACCCGAAACAACAGCTGACAGTATTTTATTTCTTCTGAATTTTCATGGTCTATCAATAATGTTACGTCGGAAATGGTACCAATTAATTTATATGCATTATACTCCGTATTATTTAAGATAACGTTTTATTTATATTATTTGTCATATATTTTGTGATCTCATAAAGTGTCTGTCTCGCATGCAAATCGCTTTAATAAGCAAATCGAATTATCGTGTTTCTCTTTTCATTCGTTTGATGTGTCGTTTTGTATTTAGTTTTACAATTCTAATTATGTATTTGTCAATGTTACGTTATACTACATGAAATTAAAGGCTAATTCCATTATTGTCACTTTGAACAGACCGTTAAAATTTCAAGGAATTTCTATTTTTCCTAAAAAAACTTCTTTTGTTTTTATTTTCTCGTAGTAAAATCGCATAATAAAATAAACAAAAATATGTAGGGTAAAAACAGGGATTATGGAATAGCTTTTTTTAAATTAACATTGCTCTGATATAAATGCATATGAAGACTTTAAATTTACACAGAACTCTTGAGGAATATGTTAGCTACAACATCCAATAAATGAAAGTCGCCAAAATTTAAGTCCAACGTCAATATTAACAAAAAAGTCAAAAATGAGAAAATGGGGGGTCTAAAAAATGGGATGTAATATGGAATACCGATTAAATTTTGACCATAGTAATAAATAACACAATAAATAAAGTCCAAATTTGTTTATTTATATAAACTGATCAAGAAAAATAGAAAACTGTTCAATTTTTATTGTACAATAACACAGAAAATATAATAGCATCATTACGAACGTTATTACGCATGGATAAATAAAAAATCGCAAATAAGCTGATAAATCGCAAATAAGCTGATATAGAATACATGCTGTAGTCTAACCTAACCTAATCTGATCACGAATAAGTTGCTACATGCATGGAATCTATTCCATATTCTCAACTCTCGATGTATTCCACATTACTTGCATGTCATATGACAAATAAAGTCTTTCCGTAACAATAAACAAGTATGAAATAGCAATTAATCTGCATAATATTGTTCATGCAACATTATTAAAAGCGTCTGTACAATATAAGCATTAAAAAAACTTACCTTCAGTTTGTGAGAACACTTTTTAGAAAAAGCTGCCGGATTTTCTGATGTAACGAAAATGAATAAATGTTAATTATAGCAAAACGGTTGGTCGGACCGAGTCCATTGTTTGTTATGACATGTTTGGTAACAGTTGCAATAACTTTCAGCGATTGCCGCCAGATTGCAATGTTTTATTTAAAAAATAAGCCACTATTCCATATTAGTAGCCCTATGCCATAATCCCTGATTTTACCCTACCTTTTAAAACTAAATATTTGGAACAAAGTGACAATTAGGAAGTTTCTAAAACTAAATATTGTACGTCAAACTTACAATTAGAGAGTAAATAGAATAAAACGAATTAAACACTTTCAAAAAAATACCTGCTAAATTGGGGGTGGCTTTTTTTATAATATTTATTTTTACAAATTGTATTCCTTTTTCATGCTAATAAAAATAAAGAGTTATTTCTACAATAAAATGTTTAATTCATTTTGCTCTGTCCGTGTTTATTATAAAATAACAGTTATTTAGCTTCAGCAATTTTCCGATTTTCGTATATCTGAAAAAAATATATTATGAAAATAGAAACCATTTATTCTGAATATAGCGTATATCGCATTTTTATTATTACTTTATTTATTCTGAATTACATTGTATAATTATTGAATCACAGCATGAAGTAGATCGAGGCTTTTCCATAATACAGATACAATATCTTGTATAACAAACTTAACTGCGATTCTTAAAGAGTATCGTTGGCTCGGCATGTTTCAGCCTCAGCCCGAGTTCAAGGAAAATCGCGAGTCACCACGTGTTAGCATTAAGGAGAGCGAACCTCAAGAACACGTGCCTTCCTCTGCGCCGGTCGCCAGAATTGCCGTCGAGAGTAACACAGAGACGCCGTCGGGATGGAGTTCAAGGAGCGGCTGCTTGAATAAACCGGAGAACCCCATCACACCAGTCCACGATACAAATTCCGTTCTCGACAAAGTCGCGCTCTTTCACAAGGTAAGACATATTCAATCAATGAGCATGAACTATGTAAAAATCGAGCAATCTTAATGAACACTTTTAACTTCACGTTAACTACGCTTTACATAATACAAGCAAGAAATAGATGTTTGAAAATAATTTGTTTGCTTGAAATAATTAGTGTAAGCCCGCTTTAAATAATCTTCGCACCAAAATTCAATTTATAATTCTATATGCTATATAATAAGAAAAATATTTAAAAAATTAAAATGCACATGCATAAAATATATGTATATAGAAATATACGACATATAAAATTATAAAATAGAATTCTGTTCTGCAATCTGACGTGAGAGAATTGAATTTATAATTTTATAAGCGATGTAACAAGAAAAACATTTGAAAAATTTAAATGCACATGTATAACACACATGTATGTATATAAAAATATACGACATATATGAAAGTATAATTAGAATTCTGCAATCTGATATAAATTGTATTGTATTTATATAGAGAAGATTCCTCGACTGTTGTCTAGAGATGTTTCTTTCTTTCAATGTATCCTAAATATGTATCCTAAACAGTTCGAGGTTTAATTTAACAAAGGATAATTTTTTTAAGCATCGACATGCTCGTGGCAGAGACGCGATTACTGGTTCTCTTCATCGCACCCTGAGCGTTCACACGACCGCAATTGAGCAAACCTACATGGCGGAGGAATGCGACGAGAATGACTATCATCTTGATTTAGACTCCTACAAACCCGTGCAGCCGCTCAAGATCGACCACGGAGTCGCTTTGTTTCCCGTTGCCGCGCCACACACTGGCATGGATCTTCATCTTCTGCAGGTATGTTGCGCTACATTCTGTAGACAGATGTACGTCTCATACGGAAATGTAGATATTGTATCGAAATGAGAATCTCGCGCCGTGTCAATTTTACGCAACAATTATGATAATATAAGCGACATTTTCACGAGTCTGTATACATGTTTGATATGTACAGGCTGGTACCACTATAATTTTTATTTTAAAGACAGATATGAACTTCAACACAATTTAAAAAGAATGACACAAGATAAATATTTTCCCCAAATAATCATTAAAAGTTCTCTTAAACTTCATCCAGCTGTTATCTGCCTCAAGTGTTATCCTAAGAAAAAAAACCGTTCTCAAAGTTCACAAAGTAAACCAATTTCTTTTTTGTCATACACACTTACTGAAAAAGATAAAATTAAAAAATTAAAATTTTTGATAAAATTGAAAATAATAATCATAAAAGATAATACTTGGTCACATGATCTGTTTAGAGTGCATGGAAAATGTCTGTGTTCAGACTTAATTAGCATAATTAGTAATATTGCGAAAGTTTACAGAACGTAATTACCGTTCTACAATAATAACGCATAACGTTCACTCTCTATGTTGCATTCGGATTACTTTATTGCAACACACATACATAGAGATAGATAGAGAGGTAGACAAATATAGATAAAAGAAGAAAGAGAGAGAGAGAGAGAGAGAGAGAGAGAGAGAGAGAGAGAGAAAGATAAACACAGCATTTTGAGATCGTCGCGATGTTTTGGGATTGAGAGACATTGCATCACATAACGAAACTGCCAATTGTATACGTGACATCGCGATGCTGCGCGTGGAGTGCATCGTAAATATTGGACTCGCAGGATTTGTTGCACAATGCCATGCGACGCCAGGACGTTTTTGATCCTGACGTTATAAACCACAGTGAGAGAGAAATTAGAGATGTGTGATTTTTTGCTATCCATGCCACATGGTAATGAATGTTAATCAATAATACTAGTAATTACAAATATATAAATGGCGTTGAATATAATTCACAATGCACTTCGTCAAAGAATATTATCACAATGATAATGAATTACAAAAGAATTATTGTACCAAAATAAGATAGTTAGAAAAATATCTAATCGTAAATATTTTTCTAACGTTAGTTTTAAGAGACATATTAAATTTAAAACTCATCATTAAAGTCCTTTTACTTTTAGATGGACATTGCTGTGTGTTGAAATCCTCTAATTAACTTACAGTTATCTCTCTTTATATAAAAACACTTAATAAATAATTCGAATTTTATTTCAAGGCAAAGTACTATAGAATGTAAATATTTTATGCAACGTCTTTTTAAACTGTCATTTTTCAGAGAAACAACACAAAATAATTGTATATAGTATATACGTATACATGGTATTAAAAAAAATATTTACATTGTTAAACTCATAATGTCAAATTACATCCAATTTGAGTATTTTTAATCATTTCTATAAGTCGCCACTGTTTCTACTCAATACGTCGTTAATTTAACTAAAACAATGGTTAATTTAATTAAATAATTTAACTTGAGAAAATGTATTTTTTATTCAAATCTAGTGTTATCTCATTTACTAATATCTTAATATAGACGTTTGCGTTGAAACTAACCAGAAATAGATTAATTTATGTTGTGACGCACATGAAAATTAAAAATAACAAAATCATTTAACTTAAGGAATTGGGTTACCATTGATGTATCACAGAGTGCAAAGTTTTAAATCTTTCTTGTTTCAGTCAAAATGAATAATGGTTTTACTCTATCGAGTCGGTAAGCTTCAATATGAGAATTTAATGTATCATAATGGGAGAAACAACATCCGAAATGCTAAGGTTCAAGTACCGTGAGGGGAAAGACAATACCGTATTCAAGAGAGTTCTTTTATCTCTCAAGAGTGGGTGCGATTATTTAAACAGAACGCTATAACATTTGTTATTCATAATTATGGCTAACGAGAAATTCAACTAAATTTATTTTAACATCTTTGTGTATTATAATTTTTAGCATCACATTTAAATAAACGCCTAGAAATTAAAAAACTGTCATCGCTAAAAATAATTATCTTGGATGTGAAATATTATGTAAATGAAAGATATGACATTTTATTTAGGTATAATTAATGAAGATTGTAGCGCTACGTATAAATCCTGTATATTAATCGACTGAGAGCCAAGATTTTTTAATAAGTAAAAATAATTTAAGATATAATTCAAACTCTGTCTCTCCC
>NW_017297714.1:69594-89424 GCF_001594075.2 Trachymyrmex cornetzi | reverse complement strand
TCCCCCCCCCCCCCCCCCCCCCTCTCTCTCTCTCTCTCTCTCTCTCTCTCTCTCTCTCTCTGTGTGTGTTCCTAGTACCGTAATGTTCAAACAAACACTAGCAAGAAATTTCTATTTTGCTAAGGAATTCCACAGCTACTTTGACATTTAAGTGAATACCTTCACATTTTTTATTAGATATCTTAGTCAAAGAAAGAGAATAGAGATCTTTAGATTTGTAATTTCTTGTTGAAACTACAGAAATCATAAAAGAAGTATAGGAAAGATATTCGCCTCTCACGCGTTTGCTATTTTCGCAAATTTGGATATTTATTAAGATATAAAAAGATAGAAAAATTTCACATTTATATAACTTTTAAATTGAATATTTTTATTTACGACGTTTCCCTCATAGCGTTGCGCCTGAAATAAAAGATACCGTCAACACGTAGCTTGCTACACATCAAAAAGATTTCAAAGGAAACTAGCCTTACTTCCACATCTCCGGTAAGCTTTGCGGAAATTAGAGAGGAAACAGAGAAATATGCGAAAAGATTAGGAGGGGAAGGAAAGAAAGCTCTCTCTTACATACACACACGCGCGCGCGCGCGCGCACACACACACACCTCCCTCTCTCCCCCCTCTTTCTCTATCTGTCTGTCTCTGTCTTTCTCTCTCTCTGCGACGAAAGAACCAAGGAGACTGACGGAAAAAACGTAACTCAGCACGTAAAACCAGATCATCCTTTTGAATTGAGCCACCAATTGTCAGCGTTAATTGAGTAGCAAGGGAAAAAAATAGGACACGACATATTTGTGGGAGAAATGGTTCATAACGAATAAAATTCATTATCCTTCCATCATAAAATTCCATAATCGATATATCATGAATTTCTGCTACTACAGAACGTTCTACTACATAACATGCGAATCTATTGACTGTATATCAAGTGAAAAATGGGTATTTCGGAAAAATTTCGGGAAAAGCTATACAACTTCTTCCAGTTCAATGCTCCTGCGAATAACAGTTTCTCATATAATAGGTTTGGTACCAATAAATGTTCAGAGAATGCGAACATGTCAAATATTTACGTGTGTGTGTGTGTGTGTGTGTGTGTGTATCGCATATTACTATTATCAATAATACAAGCGTGATAATATTAACATTGCTAGTAATCCAAGAACTTTCGCCCATTTTTTAATTAAATCGATGATTATCTTTATTTAACAAAAATTCGATCTTTGAAATTTTTTACAATTTGATATATTAAACATACTTCTTTTCTAATTATTTCTTCTATTATTAATTTAAATTTTGTATTCTTCTATTAAACTAGATAATATAAATTAATGTTAATTAAAAAATAATATTTTATAAATTCAAAATATCTTCATTTTTTTTGTCAACAAAAATTTGACTTTAAATTTCTCTGTGAAAATAACCGAATACTTTTGAGGTATCCTTTATATTTAAAGAGTAATCTCATTAATTTAAAAAATCGTAAAAATTAAACGATAGAAATTAAGCTTGAAAGTGTAGTGAAATTAGCACTTTTCTGACAAACCATCGTAAAAACTGCAGCTCTGTGATGTTAAAATACGGGTGGTATTTTTTAATGGAAAAGCATGTCGGACATGTAAACGTGAGAAGTTTCAAAGATAATTTGAATGTGGCTACGAAAATAAAAATGGATGGGAACGCTAACATTTCGTAAATTAATTAAATTAATTAATTAAATTCCTGCTCTTCACGTTTGCTCAATACTGATACCAGCAAATAATTGTAACTAATTAAAAGTGAATTGAAATTATGTCTCTGTTTCGACATTTGCATATAATTAACTTCTATTTCTATTCTCTATTCGCGACAATGCGATAAAAAATTGCACAAAAATATAGTCTACATATTTAAAAAATTAAACGCGCCGATATTTCAATACTTGATATATATTTTTTTCCTTATTCACCTTTAGACTGTACATTACGTAATGGAAAATTTTGAATTTGAGTAACTGCCTACGTTATCGATAAATAACTCTAGCCAAATGCACGAATTCGCGCATACGCGAGCGCATGTGCAATAAATGTCCACCTATACACCGCGCTTAGAAACGACCGCGTAAATGCCGTTATAAATGCATTACGAGCCCCATCAGTGTTATAAATGCACTCACGCCGTCTAATACTTTGTAGAAGCACGGAATACTTCGTGTGACGCATTGCGAGGACCTCGTAGTAGCGAGTAGTGAATGTCTTACGCGTGCACACTGAACTAATATATTTATATTAACAGCAAGTGCTTACTCTGTTTTCTTTTTAAACAATGACATTATCACAGTAATCCAGTAAAACGGCAACCCAGATTATTACTGCATCTAAATCTAAATACTGACAGAACAACGTTTCGAGTAAAATCAAATATAGACCATTCGTTACGTATTTACATTTCGTTTTATATTTTTGCATTTACGTTGTATTATTTCTGTCAATTGGCGACAAAATATACAGAAACACAAAAGCTTTTACATACATATACATTCATCAGCTAAAAGGTTGCAACACATTTTTCAACGGGTTTCGTAACTCAGCCTTGTTTATAGAACGGTTGAACTTAAATGGTTAACGTTACAAGAATCAATCGCTCGATGAGCAGGCTGCATTCCGAAATCCATCGAAAAAAGCGTTGCAACCACTTAGTTGATGAGTGTATATACTACAGTCATAATATACAAAATGTCAATTATAAATACTAAATATTAAATCAAATGTTTTCTTCGGAAACTCTTATGGAAAGGTGAAAGTTTCTACTTCAGAAATTTTTTATAGAAATTTAACATAGTGAATTTACTAATAATCCTTATTAATAACGATAATACAATGGTCGAGAAAGATAATTAAAAAATTAATAACAGTCAAAATGATATGTCAAATATTATGCAGTGACCAAATATTATTAAACATGTGTACACAAAAGATCAAGTTATTATCAAGTATTTATAAAATTAAAAACAAAATTTCGGTGAAATTAAAGAAAAATTTCTAGCCTTCAATTTGTCTTTTTTTTTCACCTAAAATTTGAAATTTTTCAATTCCCTTTTTAAAGAACTTCGGTTTTAATTTTACATAACCCTAAATCACTATTGTATGTACATATACATGCAAGTGAGCGCTAAGCTATGCTTCAGCGATCAGCAGGGGTCCCAATCTATCTGTTAAAAGCTGAAGCCAAATTGAGCACCATTCTAGTACCATCCACCAAAGCGCGAACAAGCTTTTAAAAATTCAGTCTGTTATATATCAATTTCAATCTCCTGGTAATCAATATTATAACAAAGAGCGATAAACAATTTCAATTTTTAAACAGGTTTATGTCATATATTTTGTATTTTATTGATAAGTGTTATGAGAAAACATTAGACTACATATATTCCATAATATTTTAAGATTGAATTTAATATAGTATGCTTATTCTTTCTTTCTTTTTTTAAGTTAATAATTAGATTATTTGTAACTATTATGCGTAACTAATTATACTATAGTTTTTCGACAATAAACGATTTTTAATTTCGCATTAACAACCGCGCAGAAAACTCTCATTAGCCCTTATTTGTTTTTGTTTTTTGATATTCTCGAGAGGTTGGTTACTTGTTTTATTAGATTATTTGTGTTTATAAAGTTTTAAATTATAAATATTTCGTTAGGAAAAATATTTTAAAATGTATCAAAATCTTGTGTTAATACATTAATTAAGAATAGTCTATTTTTTACGTAAAATTTACAGCATTGTATCACTCAATGTCAATAGCGCTCTAGGGTTAATATAAACTGATGGAAAATTGAAGAACCTTTTTCATCGATCTAAGAAATATATGCGGTTTTCTATATTCCTTAAAACTACATATCTCAGGTGTTACATCATGGCACGACTTTGGTGCATTGGGATTGCGAGGGTGGTACTTCGAGAACAGCATTGGTGTTCGCACGCGTCGATCGCGCTTGTGGTACTTTCGTGTGGGAAAAGCCACCCTGGAGTCCTTTAAAAACGGCTCAAGTTGGAAGTGCCGCTCCCACAGAGGTTTCGCTAACCACAAACCCGGAGGATGCGATACCAGCGGGCCTAGTCGGCAGGTACACGCAGCAGCAGGCTGACTGCGCTTCTGTCACTTTGGAGGAGGGATATCTCGATTTGGGATCGGTGAAAGAGATAATGATCGGCTGTTGCGATCGCGATCGAGAGGCTGATCTCAGGAGCATCTGCAAGAGATACGGCCTACCTGGCTCCGACTGCTGCATCGGCCTTATGTATGGCTCCAATCTTCCGGACAATCGACTGATCTTCCTACTTTGCCCTCCCGCTCTTAGCAAGTACGTATGAATTATTTCTCTAGTTTTGCGCGCATCGATTAATTTTTGAATATTTCTCACCAATAATGCGGAGGAAGAAAAGAAGATTCGAAATTTACTATAAATTATATTTCATATAATTTAATTTAAAAAATAAAAATATATCCATTTTTTATTAACGAAATTAAAGATGCTTAATTTCATGTCCTTTTTCAGAAATATTTTCTTCGATTTATACGTTTGAGATTATTTCATAAATATTTTTTTCAATTTAACTTTATGTGTTATTTATGCTACAAACTTGTTCGTAAAAAATTACGAAGTAAATTAATTACTATGCCGTTAATTTATCTTTCCACTAGAAGATTGAGTTCATTAATAGTATATTAATGATACGTTCATAATATTCGATATAATTATTGATCAGTGGTGCATTAATAACAAACATTTCGTACGTATTTTGAACAGGTCTAACAATTCCCTCTAATAATTTATGATTTATTGTTAAATTACGTATTGTCGAGCTACATAAATTATGTAATTTGCATGTTGCTTTCAGAATATGGTACATGGGATTATGCTGGATATTGCGAGGCCTCAAACGACAACAACAGTTAACAGATCGTAGATCACGCTGGTTAAAAGAAAAATATCTTCAGTTATACTTTTCCTACTTGGAACAGCCGATAGAAGGCTTAGAGCAGCCGACGACAGCCGACGCTATTCGCATTTTCGGCGGTCGCGACTGGTCTATGACAGAAAGTGTTGGCACGTTGTCTCCAACGAGCAGCAGTACTCTACGCAGACGAAATGTTAAAGGCAAAAAGACAAAATCAATCGGCAACATCCATGCTTTAACTAAGGTTTGCACACAGGTTTATCTTGCATCTTTTACAATAAATATAAATTAGATTACAGATCACTCCAAATGCCATATTTCATTTTATAAATAAATGTCTTCATAGAGTTAAATAGTTTTGATTTAACGTAGGATCTGAGTATAAAACAGTACGATTCCTCGACCTCGGATGGAGGTCTGTGCGCTACACCTCTTCGTCATATCGCTGGAAGCAGAGAGTCTTTAACGAGGATCCTGCCAGCATCACCGAGAGCAAGCCGAGACCGAATCCCACCACGTAGTCCACCCGGTTCCGCCGACCGTATTACTTCCAACTTGCCTTACTCCGCTTTTCAAAGGTCATCATCCTCTCACACATTTGATTTATCGCATCAAATTCTCTTTATCTATCGATTTCGAGCAAAAGATTTATATAGGTCGGGAATTATATAGATCGGAATAGAAAATCTTACAACTCCGTGTCGAATCTTATATTTGAACATAAATCTGAATTATGAATTTAAAAAAGTTTTCTCATCTAAAGTGATAAAAATGAACAACTTTTGCTATTTTCTTTTTTTTAAGCAACAAATCTTTGAAGCTGAAGCATCTTATGTTTATCATGTATTAACAATATTTCAGAATTTTTTTTATTAATATAAAGATAATAATATCTAAAAAAGAAAGAATTATATGAGTAACGTGATGAGAAAAGAATCTTTCGTGACAATACGTTTCGGACAATTTTAAAAAAAGTTATAAAATGTTTTTATTTTTAAATTCTTTTTTTTTTTTCAGTTTTGCTCCTTTTAAATATAATAAACAGTTTTTTCGTTTGAACTTCTTGACTTTCAAGCCAAATAATTTTATCAGTTTTAAATGTAAATAATTAGAATATTTTAGGAACATATTTTTAAGATGTAGAAAAAGTATGTTCCTAAAATAAGAAAAATGTAGAAATAAAGAAAATTTTAAAAATTTTATAAAATTTTATAAGAAAAACTTCTGAATTATTTATATTACAATCGACAAGTTTTCTTGTATACGTCGCAATAACGCGTGCGTATTTTGTGCGTAGTTTATTATGTGTCGCCAGAGAAAAGGACAAGAACGGATCTGGTGGTATATCAGGGGGCTTTGAGGGTCCTTGGCACATGAAAGGAGCACGCACTACCTCGATCATGTACGAGACACAATTGAACTTTGTGGAGTTCGTCGCGCTTTTCCGATCATTCAGCTTACGAGCCAGAAAAGATTTGCGTGATTTGTTCGGCCAATTAGCAATAACATGTCGTAGCCAGAGTGATGGATCATTAAGGGACTTTAACATTCGCCCGGTGGTGCTCAGACAGACCAGTGATGCCACTCCACAAAGAATCGGTAAGCCGATATAATCATTAAATTTTATGTGCAAATTTAAAAGAAAGAGTAGAATATGACGCACAAAACAATTCTTATATTTAATCGTGATAATGGAAATGCAATAATACTTGAATATAAATATACGAGTTAACTCGCTAAATAATAATTTGCATGGAATAAATTAGATTCACATTACTAAGTTTTATTATAACCAATCCAATTAGCATAACATATGTATGTTTATCGATATTTATCAAAAATATCCACTTTTATCTAAAATGGTTACCATAATTACATCGGTTTCAATCTATGAATAGTTACTTTTTTAAATATTTATTTATAATAAAAAATAAACGTTTGAGTGACTAGTTTTTTAAATACTATTTAAAATGAGAAATCAACGTTTTACTGTACCAGGTTTATTGACGAGAAACAACTCTATTGATTGTCACGAATACAAGACGGGCAGCAACCTACAAAAAAAGCAGATCTTTGATGCTGTTGCGGCGGCTAGTATAATCAATAATTGCTCGGGCGTGGATACGTCGAAATCCCAAGTAATTACTCTAGCAACATTTACGAAATTTCTGGAATCTCGGCAGCAGGAAAAGTTGAGTGACGACGAAATCAAGGCGCTGATCAAGGTAAATGCTTATGGGATCAGAAATTCCCTCATGAAAGAATATTTACTGGACGGCCTCATTTTTCTCTGACAATTTTGTTTCGGATATACCTACAGAAAAAATATCCTGTAATATTTTATACGCCAAACCACCATTAAAGCGTTTACGTCAATTTTGCGAATAAACTGCTTTTATTGAAGACAATAAACGATCCTTCGTTTCATTCTATTATGGCGAAATTGTGATTTTAATTTTCCTTACCTGGAAATGGAAGACTTAACTTTTTCCCGTGCTCGTGCGACTGTCATGACATCGTTACACGCGCGCGCTCACACAAACGTGACGTAACACAATCAAATGAGCTCGTTTATTCTCATTTCAGAGGCACGAACCAGATCCGGCACTTCGCACACAATGGTGTTTGTCTTTCGAGGGTTTTGCACGGTATATGATGGACAAGGACAATTATGCCTTCCCGAACGAGTATGCAACACCGTCCGAAACCGAAATGCAGCAGCCTCTGTCGCAATATTACATTGCAAGTTCCCACAACACGTATTTAACCGGACATCAACTCAAAGGAGAGTCCTCCGTACAGTTATATTCGCAGGTACGGTGTGACTTTCAAAAATAGACTCGCGTAATAAACTTCATAGAACTAAAATATGAATTATTTTTACTATAGAATATTAATTTCCTTTCATTATAACGAATTTCAAATTATTACTTAATAATCATGATTATTTAATAATTATTATTATTAGGTGTTAAACTTAATTCCTATCGTTTTTTCGTCTCAAAAATCGATTTGTTTCGAAGGGAAGATGAATGAATATCTTAATCAAAGTAATTTCCTCCATTTTCTACTACTTTTTCCCATCTCTCAGGCAATAGGGCAATCCCACGACGGTAGAACGCGGTGTCTTTCGAGGCGATCCATTCATCCACCCATTTTTGGACTTCGTTGTAACTGAAGAAGTGCGTGTCCGTAAGTGCGTGTTGCATCGATCGAAAGAGATGGTAATCCGACGGTGCCAAGTCTGGAGAGTACGCTGGGTGCGGCAGAACTTCCCATTCAAGCTCTCGAAGTGTCTGCTTCACTCTTTTCGCGACATGCGGTCGAGCGTTATCATGCAACAAAATGACTTTGCATCAATTGTTGGCTACGGATGATCTTTTTTGCATCAATTCGTCACTCAATCGGTATAATTGCTGTTTGTAGCGATCAGCTATAACGGTTTCGTTTGGACCCAAGAGTTCATAATACAGCACACCTTCCTGGTCCTCTGTCTCACCAAACGCACAGTAAGGTCTTATGCCCGTGAATATTCCTCTTCGGCGTTGAAGCGGATGGTTGGCTGAGGTCCACCCATGATTTTTTCCGCTTGGAATTATCAAAATAAATCCATTTTTCATCATCAGTCACGATGCGCCACAAAAAACTCTTTTTTCTTTACCTGGCAAGCAAAGAAGTCGCAATAGTCAAACGATTCGAAATGACACTTTCTGACAACTCATGTGGTAGCCATCTCCCTTCCTTATGGATCTTTCCCATGGCATGCAAGCGTTTTGAGACGGCCTTTGGAGTAACATTTAACTGTTTCGATAACTCTAAAAACGTTTGAGCTGGATTCTCATCAAGCAATTCTTGCAGCTCATCTTCAAATTTTTTCGGCTGTCTTGGACGTTCTTTGTCTCTCACATCAAAATCACCGTTTCGGAAGCGTTTAAACCAAACTCTACATGTTCTTTCCGATGGAGTTTCATCACCATACACTTCGGATAATAAGCGATGCGCTTCAGCTGCGGTTTTCTTGAGGTCGAAGTAGTGAAGAAGCACACGTCGAAAAAATAGCTTATCGCGATTCATTTTCAATCAATTGGAAAATCTCTTTGGCGTCGAGAAATCTAATCTGTGAGGATTGAATCACTTTCAGCGATGTCTAAACTACAAAAGACATATGACTTCATCGTCGAAACTCACCAGCGTTGGAGCCAGCACCCTCTAGTAGCGAGCGATAGGAATTAAGTTTAACACCTAATATTTAATAATCATTATTCAGTAAAATATAAAATATATAAATAGGTAAAAAATTATTTATATATTTTGTAAATTCTTTGAAGTGGAATTTCAGTCTTGCAAAAGAATGATTCAGTTTTCAATCTCTAAAAATGAGATCTCTTCTAAGTTTCAGAGAGTATATATATCCAAGAATTATGAAAAAATATTACGTCGGTTAAAAACATGCATTCCTTTGATTCGTATGAAATAAGTTATGCAAATTTCCATTCGAACAAAGTAGTAATTAGCGCGTATAAAACGTATTGTTTGATAACAACAAAAATTTGTGCAGGTGCTTTTAACCGGATGTCGCTGTGTAGAGCTCGATTGTTGGGATGGTGACGATGGATCACCATTGATTTATCATGGTCACACTTTCACTACGAAAATACCATTTCGCTCCGTTGTGGAAGCGATAGATCGAAGCGCCTTTGTCATTTCCCCTTATCCCATAATCCTTTCCATCGAGAATCACTGTTCGCCAAGTCAGCAAGCTCGTATGGCTCAAATATTTCAGGTACTTGATTGATTATCTAACAAATTATATTTTCTTAGTGATTATCATCGCGCCTGAGTCAAATTATGATAAAAAATATAATATTATTTCAGTCCGTTTTTGGCGAGAAATTGGTGACGAAATTTCTCTTCGAGTCCGACTTCAGTGATGATCCTCAACTGCCTTCGCCTTCGCAACTTCGTTACCGAATTTTGATAAAAAATAAGAAGCTGGTGATTGATCCTGCCGGCCCCTTGTCACACACACCCCTTAGTCATCGAGGGAAAATGCTTATGACAGATCGCGCATCTTCCATGAAGCAAATGCGGACTGATGTAAGCAGCACATCAGTCGTGGAATACTTTAGCGAGGATGAAGACGACGAAGAAGATGACGATGAGGATGACAACATCGATGGTAAAAATAATACATTATTAATACTTGGAAAATTTAATCTATTATATAATATCAATCAGATATATGTATATTTTCTCAAAAAAAGGATATTGGAATTCATTATAAATTTCTGTTCTTAAGAGCCTTCCTAAGTTAAAATTTAATCTAAATATGTTGCAGTGGCTACATTGGCACTGTATCCTATTTAATTATCGCTTTTATCTCTGAGTTTAATATAAATCCAACCTTCTCTCTCTCTTGCTTTCGAGAAATATAGTAATTGCAATCAATTAAAAATTCACTGAACCGTATCACTTGATGTGCAATTTACAGATAATTCGATTTCGAGCTACGAGAGATATCTGGGTGGCGGCCAAGTTCCACACGGTCGTTTAAAATCGGATCCAGGGGTGGACGACAAGACGCAAAAGCAAAGTAGCCAGATAGCCAAGGAATTGTCGGACTTGGTAATTTATCTGCAGGCGATTAAATTTCGCGGACTAAATACCATGCCAGTTGGACCAGGAAAAGTACGTCATCAATCGCACACAGGACCAGTTCAGAGGCATAGCATCGCCGGTATAGGACCCAGCAGTATAGCTTCCTCATCAGGATCGCCACAATCGCTTTCGACGTCCGCCTCGATCGCGAGCGGTGGTAGCAACATCGATAATATCTTCAGGTCAGTTTTTTATTGTAAAATATTTTCTCTATTCATTCCTATACTTATCACACATATTTGTCTTATTATATTTTTTAAATTTATTCTTATTTTCTTGCGTCGTTTTGTATTTTCTTTTTTAAAATCTTTCGGCATTATCATATCGGCATTAATCGACAAATACTGATTTTGTAAATAAAAAAACATAGTGGTATGTATGTTTCTGTTCTTGTGTTATCAGATCCACTCGTGGAATGCCGGCCTGTTTCCAATGTTCATCTCTGAACGAAAGCTCGGCGAAGAAAATCTGTAGGAAACAACCGTTAGGCGTAGTCGCTCATGCTGAAACTCAACTCATTCGAACGTATCCCGCAGGAATGCGTATTGATTCCACAAATTTCAACCCTGTAATATTTTGGGCTTTTGGAATCCAAATGGTTGCGTTGAATTATCAAACTGATGACGCGGGATTAAATCTGAACTCAGCCATGTTTGAGCAAAGCGGTCAATGCGGATATGTTAGAAAACCTTCAGTGATGTGGGATAAAGGACATATGATGTACAGGTGAATTCATACTCCGTTATATTTCTTACAAATTTTCTAGTCATACAGCAATAATAATTATGAATGCAGCATACAATCTTTAAGAGATCGATTAATAATAAATCATAAGCAGTAGGTGTCAAATAATTATTTCTGATCACATTTAAAAAATTTATCTTTGCTATAATAAAACGTTTTTGTATGTTAAAAAAAAATAATTAAATAAAGAATTATTTCTGAACGCTGATACAAATTATTTTAAAAAAATTTTCTTGAACAATTATAAATGTTTTTACAGACGATTCAACCCTTGGGACAAAGAATTCGACGGGCTGCATTCTGCGCATTTAAGTCTATCAATAGTCTCAGGACAATACGTTTCGGTTACAAACTTCGTCACCAGCACATATGTTGAGGTCGAATTGGTCGGTATACCGATCGATTGTGCGAAACACAAAACAAAGGTGATCCATAACAATGCGTTGAATCCTATTTGGAATGAAAAATTCTGCTTCCAAGTGATGTTCAAAGATCTCGCCTTCCTACGTTTCGGTGTTATCGAAGCAAGTTCTCATCACGTGATCGCGCAACGCGTAATACCGCTTAAATGTCTACGACCTGGCTATCGACACGTACGATTACGATCTTGTAAAAACAAGCCATTAGCTCTTTCTACGCTTTTTATCTATTCCCGCTTGGAGGAGGAGAGTTTGGACTATAACACCTGCTGCCGCGATCATAAAGAGTCATCTAAGCGTCTCTCGTCGAGCAAAGAACCTGAGAAACTGAGCACCGTCGATCCCGGATCTCTGGGTGGTGTCACCTTGAAGAGACGAATGTTCTTCCTGATGGTTTATCACGTAATACCAGACGAGCCGTACACCATTCTGAAAGTGACCCAGGAGAGCACTACGCAAGAGGTGATGCTGCAAGCGTTGCAGAAGGCCGGAATATCGCCGGATCATGTAGATGAGTACATTTTGGTAGAGGAAGTGTCCCGCGGATGGGAAAAAAGAGACAAGGAAGAGCTACCGACTCAACGTGTGTTGGACCCTACAGAACATCCCCTTCAAGCACAGGCCCTATGGAAAGGGCAAGGTCGCTTCCTGTTGAAGCGAGTAGGCGATGATCCAAGCAGTAGAGCGTGGCTAGCCTCTATCAGGAGCACGGCCGGCCACTCGAAGCTCAACGATTCCAATACGAGGGACCAATCCACTCACATATGGGACGAGGCAGACACCTTTCTAGTCTGCATTTATAACGTCTCGCCGGAGATCCCTTATGCGATTCTACGTGTGCCGATAAGCAGCTCAGCTCAGGACGTGTTAGCGCAAGCTCTGATAAAGGCCAGAAGAATGGAGAACCCAACCAAGTTTGCCCTGGTCGAGGAGCTGGAATGGGGTGGTGCGGGCGCTGTCGGAAGTGGAAATCGTCAGTTAAGAGTATTGAGTGACGATGAAAATGTTTATACCACTCAAGCCTTTTGGAAAACTCTCGGCAGGTTTATCCTCAGAGAAAGAGAACAAGCCATTCCAAGACGGAACTTGTTGCCAGCGACCCTCGATAGACTCAGTAAGGGATTTTCCGTAGGCAGATCGGTGTCCCTGCCAGGATCCAGCAAAGAAAAGGTGCCTGTTTCGGAAGCACTGTCGGACCCCACTTCTAGAGGCCTGAGACATCGGCTAATGATGTCGGGACGTAGACGAGAAGTTCATTCTGATGGAGAAGATACGCGTGAATCTGACATACTGAATGTTGCTTTTCAACTGAAGAAGGTCTCGTTCAGAAAATTGATGAGCTGGAAGTCATAGTGGCAGTCAAGGGCGTCGTCGATATCATCGATCTTCGCCGCTCGGAGAAGTCACCCGTAAGCTCGTAGTCCAATTACTATGATCAGAAACTAGTTCTGGTCTTGCGAAACGTTTTTCATGCCGACGATCCTGTCGAGGTGCGATCTCAAACTAAAAGAAGAGCTTTAGAGAGCTGAAAGATTTTACTTTGTCAAGAATTTATGGAATACAAGCGTCACATGGACGATCAAACAAGTTAGAATCTGTAAGTCGTTAAGCCGAATGGTAGAACAAATGGTACGATCAGAATAGTTAATATCTATCGCGATATATAAAGAAATATCAGACAACGTGTTTTCATCACTAATTATGTGATAATATTATGCAAAAAAAATTTCTCCAATAGGAAAAGAAAAAAACATCATTTCTTCGAGAAAGAGCAGAATAACTTTTTGGGAAATTTTAATGTCTGGAAAACAACGCGACATTGTTAAATTCGATTATCTCTACGATATTTGAACGAAATATTGAATGATGAAATCGCCATCACTGCAGAAAATAACTTCGGCAAATCGAACTTTTCAAAGAGAATCGAACGATACCGATATGGAGATTATTACGCCGCCATTTTCAAAGATTTTTCAAGAATTTTAAAAAAGATATAGCATATATCTAAACTTACGACGTAGTACAATCATTAAGTGGCAAAGCGACGATTCTTAAATCCCTTAAATTCGCATGAGAGCCAAGCATCATATTGGATTTTGTTACGTAGCAGTAAATTTGTATCAGACGCGGATTGATGCTGCAGCTTCCGCGTTCTATAGAGACGCGCTGGCGCGTCGAAAAAAAAGTTAAATATTACGCATCGCGCCTGATTTTATTATTTTTGTACAACGAAAGAAGGAGAGAGATCGCACCGGGCGATCTCTAAACATTTTGCCAAACGACGATTTTAAGTGATTTCTAGATCCGTGACATATTCGTAATGTTTAGATGTTTGGAAGTGCTTCCCTGTTCGAACGTGTTTTCGTTTGAAATATATCGGATTCGCCTTCGTCTAATCGATATGTCGCATCTCCAAAGAAATTACGTAGCTTCATGTGACTTCTCGTCATAAGCATCATTTTTATCATTTACGACGTACCTGAGGTTTTCTATTGATACGAGAGTTACGCTATCGCGTAAAAGCTCTGTAATAAAGTTATATATCGCTGTTATCGCACTTTATTTGTTCGTTCTATTAATGTTAATAATTTCTTTCTGCATCTAGTCAACCATGTGATAAGGAATTTGAGTATAGAATCCGATAAGAATATCATAATGTATATTGGGAGTTGCTACTTAAAGAACGTATTTACTATACATATATTGTTAACGCTAGAGGGTAGATCGGTGTTGCATTCTCGATTACCGTCCCTCTCTCCTGACTGTTTTAGCGAGCGTATGTATACGTAGACTGTAAATACGAGACCAAGGAGTGTCGATGAAATGGAAAACCGCTAGAGTCCGAATGTGCTATTGCTCTATTCGATTATTTTTTCACGTGACAAGGCATTCGCGCGTCGACGATCTTCGTCGCACTCTCGAAGCCGGTAGCCTAATTTTATGGAAAATAATTTCGCTAATAACGTTAATTAATTAACTAATGAGAAACAATATGGAATCTGACGTCACAAACCAGTGAGGTCGCGAGATAGCCTTGCCCCGTCTTCCACGTCCAAATCGTCCCAAATATTTTATATTTTTTCGAGACGGCTTCGCAGACTAACTTTTTAGGCGAATCTGTAGAGCTGTACGACACGAAAACACCAGGATTTTTTAATACTATGAGAAAAATATAGAAATATATACACTAGTCATATCTTTCTCCGAGATGCTTCGCGACGTCACTGGGGACTCTGTATATTTTTGGATACCACTTCCTTCCTTACTCTTCATATTTTTCCGAAAATACGTAATCATATCACATATCCACATAAGAGACCAAATGCGCGAAAAAGATAAACAGAAGAAACGAGAAATAAACACATCGGGCAATTTCATTTGTACACATATCTCTGATTGTAAGTAAAACAAATAAAATAAAAAGAACATTATTTGATAGATAAAAGAAATATCATTTGATAGAAGAGAATAGATCAGTGCGATCCAAAAACAGTTGTTTTATTTGCTAAGTGTAGAAAGAAAGATAACAATCTGATTAGTCCGATGTTTGTAGATCAAATTATTGAAGACAAATAAGAAAAATAAATAAAAACAAACTGTATTTATAATACAGTTTATAATACCGTTAGTTACTGCAATCGTTATAAAATACTTTCAGAAACATGCTGACCAGTATGTAATTTACTATCACTACTACCAACACATTTGACAATATTGCGAGTAGTCAGGTGATCATATGTCCCATTTTCCAAAATGTATTTTTCATTACTTGCAATGTTTTTGTATTTATGAAAGTATTTGACATATTTTCCGTTATAATTTTTCCTTTTCTTCTTCCGGAAAGATAAGAAGTTACAATATATTTTGCAAAAATGTAAAATATTTCTCTCTTGGATGATGAGAATAACCGACTATTTGTTTTTAAAAACCGATATTAAGTAGATGTGATTATAAATTGATTGCGCTTTTCGATTATAGTGCAAATCGAGCTGCAGATAATCTTGTTCATCACTCCTGCCCTCAAGACAAAAAAATAATCGATTAATTATTTGAATAATCGATTATACTCATCTCTATCTCTTTCCCTCTTTTTAGCTTTTTCGTTTTCTGATCACCTCATACACGCGAATAGCTACGATGCATTAAAATTTCTCAAATGTTAACATTAGAAGTCTAATAAATCATAAAATCGCGCAATAATTTGGCAAGCGTAACATACATATACTTTCATCATTACGTGTGACTAAATACTGCGAAATCAAAGTACATCCCGATATACCGCAACAGTATTTACCTAATACGTAGCATCCTCAAGGAACATTATGTATATAGCAGCAATGAACAATGGCTACTAATAACATTAATTAATTACTATAATTAATATTCGACGCTCCTTGGACCTCCGACTAAACCCCCGTATCAAGATCATCGATTGTAAAAGGATCGTATCTATCAAGCGTTGCATCTCGATTGCAATCGTTGTAACCATTCGTCGCTGTGCCGCCGCCGAATGTCACAACAAAGTGCGTGCAAGCTGTTGGCAGACAACATTGTCCATTGTAAAATCACAATTTAAAATTTTATATTTTCCTCAATAAAACCAATTACAATTACTTAATTCACTTGTAACTTTGATTTCAGTTTAATACAAAATTCGACAAAATGCACTTCGATGTTCTGTTATGAATTATGAGAATTATGTTATATGAATTATACGTAAAATTAGATTATCTCTACTTTTTTTATTTAATTTACTCACTCCTTTAATAGCTACCATCGACACGCACAAAATATTTATTATCTGTTATCATTTAGTTATTATTTATTATGCAGTATTGAATAGAATTTATTTATCGAGATAATAAATAAAACGTTTTACTTTTCCTTATAATATATAAAATGCAATATTATTTCACTATACAACATGTTCAACGATCCGCGTTCGACGATATTTTCAATCTTTTATCTCGTTTTTCGAGACTGACATTAAAGAACTCGGTGAGCGTATTTAAAAGATGATTGTATCAAGAGCGGTGCGCACACACGAAACGATTACTTCTTAATATTTTTGGGACCACTCTGATTAAGGAAACTACCGAAGGAGCTCCCAGGAGCCGATCCTAAATATAAACGGTACCAGTATTAAGGCTCCTTGTTTTCTTCGTCGATCGAAAGTGCGGATCGCACGAGGAAAATAGGAGAAAGGAAGAAGACAAAGAATGAAAGATGGACAGAACGACAGAAATCGAATGGAAGAATTATCCTCAAGGGGATAAAGCAAAAGGCCGAATGAATAGATGCTGAAGCACACTTTAAACGATTTATAATTCACGTCAAAATTCAGGATAAACTTTTACTTATAGTCTTAAGTACAATTACACTTAATGCTTGATGCTAGATTTCAAATGATTATCATACTTCAATGTCAGCGTCAATATATAAAATTATAAAGAAAAAAATTCTACTCTAAAAAATCTGATGCGAGTTATATATCATTCAAAATGAGCTTGATGCATCGACCGGGCATATCTCTAATTGTACATATCCGTGATTTTTTGCTAGCTGTTATGTTGATATAAAAAAAACGTAATACATATAAATATGATCGTATATTCGTACGTACTCTCGAAGGGCCGTCGAACGGCATTTTTGCGTGCGTAACATAATTCAAAGTCAAAGAAAGAAAATAATGGCAGAATTATATTTAATCTTGACGAAAGATGCGATAGTTAGTAAGATAGAATGATTAAAAAAAGACAGATAAATTGATTAATTAATTAACATTTACAATTGATATTTACAATTCAATTAAGAGACGTATTCTCGTCGCACGCAATCGGGCTGGTACCGACTTTGCACGGTGTGTCTCTGATCGAAATATGATCAAATGCGACATGAGATGTCTCAAATTGTGTATTTATAAATTTTATCAAATACGTAACGCATTTATCTTGCAATCGGTCGTTGCCCGCGTCTCTCGTCGATGGCTTTCTCCGGCTCATCGTCAGCAAGTATTGCTATGACCGTCGAAAGAAAATTATATATACGAGTTAACGAACTATGCAGCAATTAGTTAAATCGCCGAATAATAATGACTATATATAGTTATCAGAAAGAAGGGAACCAGGTTAATCGTTTTTGCCTATTTCTCTAAAAAAAAAACTTCATCTCGTTCAATGATTGCGTTTAATTTACGACTATTTACAATAATTTATTTATTGTCTCGGTATGAAAAATGCAGAAAAACGCGTTCTGCCGTTCGATGTACTTTTTGAACGTATATTGTGAATTCGTATTAAAAATTTTAACTTTAATCCGTTTAATCCAGTATTATAATTTCGTCACCACCTGTTGTAAACTTTTATGTTTAACCTCTAGTTAGTGTACAAATTTTCGAAAATGTTATTGTTGTACGTGCATAAAAAATTATACTTTTCGTAAAAATATGCAGCTATAGATTGGACAAAAAATAAAAAAATTTTTGTGAACTTTATTGTGAAATATTATCTAGTAACGAGCCATCATGTTTCATGCATTACAATCGCTATTAAACCGCGATGCTTGAAGAATAAGATGGACGTTGAAAGATTTGTAAGGCAAAACAAAAAAGATGTTACCGCTAAAGCAGAAAACTTCTTTCCTAGTATGCGTACAGTATGCCGTAGGATTTCGCCACATTTAAACAATTATTACAAAATAAAAAAGAACGAGCATTATACGAGTAGCCGCTAACATTATTAGAATTCTCTTTGGCGTTATTATGTAAACACTCGAGTAGCCTCTGTTCTCGTTTCGAGGAACAAAGAGAAGCATGTAATATCCGTTAAATAAAAACAAAGCATATGATCATCTTGGAAACTTATAGTGAATTTATCATTACAATAATATATTAATACTATTGACATTGTTGAGAAAAAGGATCTACATGTAAATATATAAGCATAAAGAGCATTTTTATAAATAAGTAGGTATTGTTATTTGTTATGACCAACCCTGATTATTGGCGAGAGAGAGACAGAAGGAAGATAGAGAGGGTATGGAAGGACGGTTGACTCTCAATCTCACAGGTATACGCACGGAAGCGTACAGCTGTGAGTCGTTAGCACCCTTTTAAGTCCCGGAATGTGAGTCAACGTCCTGAAGAGACGCTATGACACCTGTTCCGATGGACAGTGCAAACGTCGGTCCTATTTTTTAGGTCAAGGAACTTAATCCTTTTGACCTGGGACTGGACCTTGTGCGATCTTAGGCATTATAGGGAACGAGATATGAGTGGGGCGATTTAAAAATTAAATGCGACTTGTTAGAGAGATTTTGTATGAAATAAAAACTTATGTTTATTCAGAAAAAAAAATAATTAAAACTAATTTACATGGTTAATTAAAATTATGTTTTTTTTTACAGTAATTCTTTAGTAGCGAAATTGTGAGCAAGTATGTGGATTTTTTTTGTTATTACAATATTTGTGTGTGTGCGTGCGTGCGTGCGTGCGTGCGTGCGTGCGTGCGTGCGTGTGTGTGTGTGTAAAAGAGGAGGGGTGATTATTGTGTATTAGTTGCAAGGAAGGTGGTCCATGAGCAGGCTGGGGCGAGATGCTTGAGCTGGACGAGGAAGGGGGAGGAATTCCCTGGGATATACACTGTGACTACTCTATCCCCTTCATTGGAGGAGGATGAGAGTATTCGAAAAATCCGATCCCAATCGATGGATTGGGGATCGGTGTGGATAGGAGGGGGAGTTGGGAGTTGATCAAAAGGGAGAGGGGGAGTTGGGAGCTGGTCAAAAAGGGAAGAGAATCCTTCCTCTCAATTGGGGAAGGAGAGTAGTCCAAGATTTCTTGGACTCCAGGATTGAGAGGAGGAGGAATGGTAAGATCGAGAGGTTGTGCGTCTGTTAGTGTAGGTGAGTATGAGATTGGTGTGTAAGTTATGGTGGTGTCAGCCAGTGATGTTGGTACTCGGGGAGGTGCGGTTTCGGCAGGTTGCGGCGTGACTATTACCGTAGGACGGCAGACCTGTTCTAGCGGCGTTTGGTTATCCAACGCCGGACGGTTTCGCGAACTCCGCCG
>NW_017297714.1:67088-69584 GCF_001594075.2 Trachymyrmex cornetzi | reverse complement strand
AAAATACGTATATATATATATATATATATATACATATATATATACATATATATATATATATATATATATATCGGGGCGTGTGTGTAATTGTAGACTGGATGGACTTACTGGTGGTGATGCGTGAGATGTTCGTTCGGCAAGAGAATCGGTTTCAACGTCCACGCAAGAGCAGCCAAGGATAGCAGTTGGCGGGTGGGTGGTCTCGATGAATCCCAGAAATCGGCAGAGCACTCGAACAACGTACTATTTCGCGAACTGACGCGAGTTGAATTGTGTTATTGTTGCGAACTCCCGACGTGGATTCGGCTTTGAAATTTTGACTGACTCTCTGTGCTTCTATGGGGCCTCTATTTATACCCCGAAAAAAGGGCGTAGTGCCCTTTGTCTAGGATGCAATAGTTAGTCGCAATGTCGTGCGAGATTTATGATTTTTAAAACATCCTATCATTGTTAATCTAAAGTGCATTGAAAAAAGGGGTTTAGAGAACAAAAGAAATGATTTATGTTTTCTCTAAAAGGGGCAAGATTGCTTTAAGCGGGTGACGGATTCCTTCATCCTCGTGAAAAATATGGCTAAGTAAACAGCCGTGAGAAGTTTTCTCATTTTTTTATGATTTTTATGGCGACGCGGTGCCTGTTTTTCAGAAGATGAAATTGTTGGTCAACAACTCGGACAACAGCTTGAATTTTTATTATCGCGTGACGTAGGTCCATTTATGATGTTTTTCGCAATCTCGTCCCTTTTAGGCCTACCTTAGTGTTGTTATTGTTCCGGGTTGATTGGCGTTTTTACGAGTTTTTCACGGAGCCCGTGTGATCTGTTTTTCAGTTTTTATAAGGGGACTCCTGTTCGCATCTCGCAGGCATCAATCGTAGTTGCGGCGGAGCCGATTCTCTCGAAAGAAAAGAATCTGCGTCTACAGGACGTAACATATTTTAAACGTGAAATTTTCCTTTCCATTTTTCATCTAACATACCCAAATTTAAATATAAGAAAGTTTTTTATATAATTTTAAGATAACTGAACGGATGTTTGTCCTCATTAATTACAATCAAATTTAATACCTTTCTTGAATTACGCGAAATTTATGTTACTAGCCCATCACAAGCGCGCGCTACGCGCGCGCTGACCTCGAGCAATCCTAATTTATGTTAATTTTTACAAATTGATCTAAACAATAGTTCATATTAAATTAACATGTATCCTTAATAAAACAGAGTTTCAATTGTTGTGATTGGTCTTTTTGTGACGGAAGAAAATCTTTTAATTTCAAACATTTCAATTAATGACACTTTATACTTACATTATTCAGTATACATACTTACTCAATTTTTAAATAACGATAAGAAACGTTATTAATCATTTTTTCCTTCAAATTTTAATTTTTATATGAATTTTAATATGAATCAATGAACCTGAAAATCCTTTACGTACGCGATATTGGATCAAGCATTTCTTAATATCAAATTTTAAGTTCAGAATCGAAATCGGCGTCAATGAAAAATCCTCTCTTGTACGTGTCTCTCTAAACCTCTCCGTCTAGGACTGTTCATAAGGAAGAAGCTATCAACCGTGAAACGTTAAAAAAACACGGGACAGTATTCATAGTCCGTTTATATATATATATATATATATCCTCTATTATTAAAATATATATAATGAAAGAAGCGCGCACACAGGAGTCTTTTCTGCATTCATATTGTGCGATGTTTACTACTGTAACTGATTTTTTGATAAAGTCGTCTGATCCCGTCCTCCATTTGCGTGTCCATTCGATAGACGTCGAAGGAGTCACGTAATAAGAATCTTTATACATGAGCCGGTCTCAAAGTTTCTTCGCCGACTAACGACTTATCGAATTCCTGCATCAATTTTATCAGATAAGATTCCTTAATTATTTACTTAATTATTTACTCCGCCTTCTCTCAAGACGCTCTGCTTTTCGTTTTAACTATAGATACGGACAAAATTATACTTTCGACGGAAGAGATGTAGAATCGAATGCGCTTATTATGCATACTATCCTGCATCTTCGGACGCCGATTCCGACAACGTATATATAGCAATTAGTTAATTATGTGGGCAGCTTATTAGGGCTCCATTGACATCCAGGCTGAAGTTATCGTTCTAATTTACCCTAAAGCTATCGATCCATTTCGTGTTAAATTAAGAAGCTAAAAGGGATCGGCGCTGCAATAAAAGAGATAGTCCCTCGCGATGAACAATAAAATTGCCAATTTGTGTCTCACAATGTTGATCGGTAGTCAACTCATTCCGTAGACTTCGACAATTTTCCTCGAAATGATAATGATAGTTGCTTCGTGTCCTTTACAAATAGTTTTCTGTTGAAGCACAGGTTCCATTTTATTCGTGTAATATATTTCGTTCAACCTAAGATATGAATTTGTGTGCCATCAGGGAAATTGAAGTAAAGAATGTCGATAATAACCCATCTGTTATTTTTGCGGCGACAGTAACGATTCTATCGTACTTTA
>NW_017297714.1:64189-67017 GCF_001594075.2 Trachymyrmex cornetzi | reverse complement strand
ATTAACACACCATACCTTAATCTGACGCGCTCGAGTTAGATACTAATTTGACGGGCTCCCCTGGACCCCCGGCTCTATATAGAGGTTTAATATGTGGTGGGGGTACTTATTAGGGTGCAAGCTTTCCCCCTTTATGTTATTCTGACGCGCTCGAGTAAATCCCAAAATCCCCACTTGGCCTCCCCTACTATTATAATTGTTTAAATATTCTTAAAGTGGACACTTCAAGCTTCATTTTCCTTTTTTAAACATATTTTTATCTTCATTATTTACCAAGTTATGATCATTTGAAATTTGATTAATTTTTCCTAATTTTTCAGTGTACCGCTTTTTTTGCACCAAACAATTTTGATTTTTGCGCTGTAACCTTTAATAGACTTCCCTCTTGGAATAAACAGTCATATTCATTCCTAAATCGTTTAAAATTACAAAATTACGGTATCTAACTATGCAAAATATGTTTTCGATTCATGCGCTACCATTTCCAAGCAAATTCGGTTTTTACGGTGCAACCCTTAAAGGACTTCCCACGTCTGCCTAGACCCTTCCCCCTCCCACTTAAACAAATCTTCATGAACAAATTATATAATAATGTACTATTAATGTGCTTTCGAAATCTGCAAAAAAAAATGTTTGCGCTCATTTCGTTTAACTAAAATAAATTTTTTTGTGGGGAGGTTTGAGTGGGTTGCAAGTCAGCCCTCTCCCTACGTGTTAATAACAGTCGATTTGAAAAATCAAATACGCAGGATTTATGCGCTATTTATGCGTTTTTATATTCATATAATTTCAATTTATGCGCTGCATCCCTTAAACCACGTCCTTCCTAATTTACGCTATCTAACCATGCGAAATATATCTTCGATTTATGCGCTACTATTTTCAACAATTTCGATTTTTGCACTACAACTCTTAAGGGACTTTCCTCTTGGAGCAAACAGACCTATCATTCATATATTTAACAGACATATATTTATTCCTAAGTCGGTTAAAATTACAAAATTACGCTACCTAACTATGCAAAATATATTTTCGATATACCTAACCGCGCAGTGGGCTGATTCGCTAAATGCGGACATAATAAAGTGTTCATTCCTGTTTCTGTTTTTTTATGATTTTACCGTGTTCAGTACTAATTATACTTTATTTCTAAATAGAATTAAAGTGCCAGTACTGCCAGTTTTACGAAATAAATACGATTTTACAAGAACACATTTTAATGTTCTCACGTGATTAACACACTAATTATATATTATTCGAAAAACCGTTTCAGACAAAAATTGTTTGGTCCAGAGAGGGACAAATAATGATAAAATCAATTTTTGAAAAAATCGATTTTTACAGTCAGTTAACCAAAGCATAGCAATACTCGGACATAGTAAATGCTTTTCTTATGTAACAAAAATATACTTGTAATGAAATTATTATTGAATATAAGAAATAAAAATAAAAACAGCTACGAGCCAACAACAAATTTTAATATAACATATAATAGCCTTGACATTAAACATAAAAATAAAACAAATGGAGAATATATGTATACCTAAAATTAACGTTTCGACCACCTTCAGGTCATTTTCAAAATTCTAAATGTATGTAAATAGCAGATGACAAAAATCAATTAACATAAGTAAGAAATCCAAAAAAATACGAAGTCGCAAAGTAATTAAAAATAGACCTTCGCTGTTTAGGCCTTGATACCAGTTGTGTGTAATTGACATAAGGTAGATCCCGGATTCATGTCAAAAAATCAAATTTCGCTACGTAACTAACGACAAGTAAATGCAGTTGTCAATCTTTGAAGCTCGGATGTACCTCATAGTTCGATAATAGAGGATGTTGATCAAATATAACAAAAACGCTAATAATGCCAATAAGCAAGCAACATTCATACGTCTTTCTAACAAAAGAAAAATCCAAATTCTACAGTATAAAATAAATATTATAACAATAAAAGGAATTATTATTATTAAAATGTCGTTGTTTCATGATCATTGTCAATTGAATAATTTTTTCATTAAAAAAAACTATTGTAAGAAAGTTCGCTATCACCTCGTTTACAAAATACTATTTTATTTCGAATGCTCTCGATTTAACAACGCTCAGGTTCATCGATACGTTCATCCGCCATGGATGCCAAGGATGATCTATCTCCCTCGTCGTCTCGCGCGCGCCACACCGGCGGAAGCGGCTCCTCAGCGGGCTCAGCGCGCACCAATAGTGAGCGCTAGAGATATTCTGCCGCTGCGAAGTTCGGCGGAAGATTCTGTTACGTCCAAACCCGTTTGGAGATTTTTAAACTTGTTTATCTTGTTAGAGCGAAAGGAGCGGAAAGGGTGAGGTTGGAATGACGGTCAGACTCTCGTCTCGCAGGTATCCGCACGGAGGCGAGTACCGCGAGTCGAACGTATCCCTTTGTGCTCGGTTCGGAATATGGGTCAACGTCCCATAAGGATGCTTTAACTCCTATTTTCTACGAGCGGTGCGATCGTCGGCCCAAATTTCGAGTCAAGGAATCTAATCCTTTTAACTCGGGATTGGACCACGTGCGATCTCTGAAAGGGTAAGGCTTATGAACTACGAGGATTTACAAATAAAGAATGAGAGAGACACATGTAAACTTCTTAACATTGTTTATTAAAACTAATCATTACTTATTGTTTCGTATCAGAGAGATAACATTAATATCTCTGCTGTGATTCCGTGTCAAAAAATATCGTTTTATTATATTTAAATTGATACACTTCAATTCTGTTATATACACTTATATGAGTTAAGTTTATTGAAATAATCATACCGTTTATTCGCATTAATGTGTTCATGTCGCG
>NW_017297714.1:50908-63254 GCF_001594075.2 Trachymyrmex cornetzi | reverse complement strand
TCCACCCTTAAATATGGATAGGCGGAATTCGGAATGAATACAGGAATATTAGAATGAAAAGGAAGAGCGGTAATTGCACGCCGGGTTTCTTGTGGATCGAAATAATAGGGCCCAATCGTGAAAGTCCCCTCGGGAATAGGTTCGGTAGTTCGCGGGAATTTGCCTGTTCCGTCGATTCCGTTGATTTTAATGATATTTAAAAGAATATTATTTGAACTAGTGAATTATTTACTCGCTTAATTAGCGAATTAGTTTAATTTCGGGACAAATAAATGATAATCCATGAGACTTACAATTTTCTGCTGTAGGAGTGTTCGCATCAGATGTCGGATCCCAAAGAGTGAGGTTCATCGCTCGACTAAAAGGTCGCGCACAAACTAAGATTTTTATGAAGCAGAACCTATTTAACGTATGAAACTTCGTATACATGATGAAACCGTATATATGACTGACTGACTGACTAGCAGGACCGGACACAGAATATGGGCAGAAAATAATGAGGGAATAAATGAGAGCGAGTCTCGTTGTGTCACGGTTTATATAGGGAGCTTTAGAGGGTCTTCTGATGAGAAGTGTTAAATGGGAAAAATCGGGGATTCGAGTTGGAGGGATTTTTCTGTTTTTGGTAGAAATTTGTGTTCCATATTCTTACTGGCGAACTATTTTCAAAATTTGCTCCACCCGCACTGCAAGTTTCATCCCTTGAGAACTTATTGGTGATACGTCATCACCTTCTCTAGATTTTCTGGTCTACGGTCACCCATTAGCGAGTTTAGTTTTAGGTTTTCTTTCTGAAGAGAGAGGGTATTTCGTTCATTGCCCCCTCCGAACGACCCGGCCACGACAATTTGATAGCTCGCATTTCTCCTTTTTTTTCTTATTTCCTATTCTTACTTGAACGTGCGTTCTCTCGTCTAGACAGTGTTTCCTCCAAATTTTATGACCGTCAGCAAAAAATTAAAAACTACTCCTATCATCCCATTTCCATTTTACTGCTTTCTGTTGTTAACGAAAAAACGCCCTTCAACACGTTGTTACATGTTTGGAAATGTGATCTTCTATTCACTCAGGATTCCCGATCTGCATTTAGATATTTTTTATTAAAACTGAATCGAACTTTCTCGATATGGTTTGTAACTGTCATAAGTTTTATTACCGTAGGTCAGGTGATCCTGGCTATCTATGTTTTCTGTCGCATTTCTAAAATCGTTGGGAAGGCTTTCAATGACACATTTCCTACATATCGTCACGCTCGATGATCGATGATTGTTAACCCTCTGCATTTTTTCCTCGGGCCCTGTCTCAACAATTACCCTGTTAAGTATTCACGAAACGCGGAAATCGTGGAGTCCTCCCGAATGTAACAATTCAAATCACGAGGTTGATTAAGTTCCTTACATTCGGCCGTCCTGGACTGCAGCCTGCCCTTGGGCTGTCCTAGATGTTTCTGGATCTTACACACCATAGTCCCTGTAATGCAAATATTATAATAGGTGCCAACCTCGATCGTAATCACGACCTTCTCCTTCAAACTCATGGACCTAAGCCAATGAATGATGTCTCACCGATCGTAACCACAGCGTCAGTTGTCACCCAGCCATCGGCCATCATCCGAGCCAACATACATTTTTATCGCACCCGTGATATACTCAATCAGCATTTATTATTGATTAACCTTTTGGTACCGACTGAAACTTAGAGCGACGAACTAATGCCCACGATAGTTAGCTTTCTCTTGCTCCGAACGGACTCTATCTTGGCTACGACCACCTCTCGACTACAATCGAGACCCGTCACATGGACGTATTGTATTACAATAATCCAATTTCCATTTTCCGGTTGCACATTATGGCTACAACCAGATTCAGTTATGTTGAGTTAGCATCCTGTAGCAATTAGTCCTGGCTACAACCATATTACGGCTACAATCGTACTTGACTACTCTATGTTGACGCTATACAGCAATCAACTCCGTTGTGGCTACGACTACGTCTCGGCTACAACCGTAATTTGTTACATTAATCTCGAATAAAGGTTATGCGTTTCGCGGGTTTCCTCCGTGTCCAGATCCATTCCTGAGATGCCAACGTTTCATGAACCTTGCAGTCCACTTCATCAGGGCGAGGGGCAGTCTGGTACTGAGCTGTTCCTCCGGGCCGTTCCTTTTTATATTGCGCTGCTTGTTGTAGTGGTGGGGATGGTTGGAGAGGGGGAAGGGGTTATGGGAGGGGAAAGAGGTGGTGGAATTGGTCGGTCTTCAATAACCTGGAGAATGGTCTTCCATATTTTATTTATGTTGTAGCCATTATCTCTATTTAAATTGTTAGGGTGTTTTCGTATCTCTATGGCTTCTCTATACTTTCTTGGAAAGTATGATGTACTGTTGACTATTGTGGTACTATTTTGTCAAACAGTATTTGATGTCCTGTTTCGATGTTGTGTTCTGATAATGCCGACTGCGTGATGTGTTTTAGCCTGACATCACGTTGGTATTCTTTGATCCGTAGGTTGACCATTCTCCCGGTTTCTCCAATGTATACTTTCCCGCAGGAACAAGGTATTTTGTATACTCCTGCGGAACCGAGTGGAGATCTTTGATCTTTAGGATTTCTTAAGATTTGTCCTATCTTTTTTGGTGGTTTAAAGATAGTTCGGATATTGTGTTTGTTTAATATCCTGCTAATCCGATCTATGTACTAGTGAGTTGATTGCTGACTGTTTTTGTGCTGGGTGGTAGTGCGACTCGGCATGTAGATCTGTCTGTGTGTGTTGGTTTTCTGTACACTTGATTTCCTCAACAAACAACATCCAAATATCCACTTCACTATAGACATAAAGGAAAACGTAAAACTCCCTTTCTTAGACGTTCTTGTCTCTAAGAAAGCTGACGGTACCTTAGGCCATCAGGCCCGGAGGAACAGCTCAGTACCAGGCTGCCCCTCGCCCTGATGAAGTGGACTGCAAGGTTCACGAAACGTTGGCATCTCAAGAATAGATCTGGACACGGAGGAAACCCGCGAAATGCATAACCTTTATACAGAAAGCACCCGTGGAAGCCTCAAGAATATTAATCTCGAATGTTATCGGCTTTCTTTGCAGAACTTGCAGCTTATTCGGGATTCTGAAACGTGACCCACGGTTTCATATTGTCGGCGGCTGCAACTATCCGTCCTTGCCTACGTCCTTTCCTTCAGTGATGCAGGTCGTTTCTGGCGCATGCGCGTCGAACGCAGCGTCAATATCGTACTCGTTACCAGTAAAGGGGAGTTCATTAGTCGCCTACGTAAAATGTGTTAAAAATTCTTAAAAATTATAGTATATATATTTTATATATTTTACATATATTACTTACAAACAAATTCACATTTATTAAAAATATGACTATTAGCATTTAATAATAAAATATTAGCTGAAGAATAAGAGAAAAGTGTAAAATAATTTATGAAACAGTTTTTTTATAATAAAATTTTTTATTTGACTGAATCTCGTACCAACATTTGTTACAAGGGTAAGAAAAATTACCAAAAATCTTACAAGCCCATAAATAGAAGGGGAAAATCTTCGCATAGCCCCTACATGGGTGTATAACTAAAATTAGTTATAACCCCGTAAAGGGAAAATGCCCGGAACACGAGCCCCCCGGGTGTGCGGGATTCAACCAGAGTGTATGGTATTCATAAGGGAAGTTCCCTTAAAATAAATTATAAAATATATTATAATTTTTAAGAATTTTTAACAAATTTTACATAGGCGACTAATGAACTCCCATTTACTGGTAACGAGTACGATATTGACGCTGCGTTCGACGCGCATGCAGAAACGCGGCCCGACCTGCATCACTGCTTCCCTTAAGTCCTCAATCTCGTAACAATCGTTAATCAATACCTTCCGAACTCGGAAAGGCCCTTTGTACTTCGGGTGTAGCTTTTTGCTACTGCTCGTTGCTGGATCACTCATGATCCGTACCAACACCAGATCACCTTCCTGATATCTCACAGCGGCACGGCGCGACCGATTATACCACTCCCTTTGCTCCTACTGGCTCCGATCAATATACGTTTTAATATCCTCACGCAATTCGTCCAATTCCAACCGTTAGAAAGTAACTTGAACTTTAGATAGAAGGTTAGCTTCAGCCATGCCACGCGTCTCACATTTAATGAGCGCCTTCATTGGTGTAGAGTTAATGCTCTTATTATGAATTGTATTAAGAGCACTTTGAACTTGCTTCACAGCCTCATCCCAATCTCTAGAGTCCGGCAATTGTGGTGGCCAATGCCAGCACAATTGTCTTGTTATACCGCTCACATTGTCCATTTGCTCACGGAGTGGCAACGGCATTCAATATGTGCTTAATACTATAAGCCTCGCAAAACATTCAAAACGCCTGGGACGTGAATGCGGGACACCTGTCGCTCACGATCCTAGTGGGTACTCCAAACAAATAAATCAAATTAGTCAAGTCTTTATGCTAGCACGTCTTTTAACTTTTCACCGCTTCGATTATGGTGAACTTAGTGAATGCATCAACGATAACTAGAAGGAATTTATTCTGTTTCCGACTAGTCTCAAAAGGGCCCACATGATCAATGTGTACCGTATGGAAAGGCACTGGTACTTTTTCAACGATATTTAATTTGGACTGCCTCTTACCTGCTGTGTACTTATAATACGCATAGTGCAAACAGGCGCGAATATATTTTTCTACAAATCGCCTCATTCCAGCAAATCAGTAATTCCTCTGGATACGCTCCAACGTCTTTTCAACTCCTAGGTAGCTAGCATCGTCGTGACACAACTTACAAATCTGCATCCGCGCATCCCGCGGCACTGCCCAAGCCTTGTCGCCATTAGTTAGGCGACGATATACTTCATCATTTTGTACCAAGTACTCACTAAAGTAATGCTTGGTCTTACGAGTCGATTTCTCAATTAACAAGATCATTCGGATCCGCGCCAGCTGCTCATCTTGTAACTGGGCGACAAGTATCCAATCAGCTTCAGTTATATCTACTTGGAATACTTCCAAAATTTCCGGAACAGTTGCGGCTAAGCGCATCCACATGCGCCATTCTGGATCCCGCACGGTATTCGATCTCGAACATGTATTCTTGCACCTCCAACTACCATCGACTAATTCGGGGCAGCAGGTCTCTTTTTGCAAAAGTCGCACGTAACACATTGCAATTCGTTACTACTTTAAAGTGTATTCCCAGCACGTACACTCTAAAATGCCGCAAGGTCAATACTATTTCCATCGTCTCCAACTCGTATGAATGATTACACCTTTGGTCGGCTGTCGTCTGTTTACTGAAATAGGCGACTGCCTGCATTTTACCGCCTGTAACAGAACAGCCCTCACACCGACCGCACTAGCATCGGTATATATCTCGGTTGGCTTACTCGGATCAAAAATAGTTAACACAGATCGAGTTTGTTCTTAATCGTGGAGAATGCCTGGTTTCGGTCTTTTCCCCATGACCAAGGTTCATCTTTCCGGGTTAGGCGCACAATTGGCTCAACTATAGTTGCAAAATTCGCTATGAATCGCCGAAAGTAGCCGGCTAGTCCTAAAAACTGCCGCACTTACTTAACCGACTCAGGAGGCTTCATGCGCCCCACGGCGTCTACCTTAGTGTTTCACTTTTCCGAGACGAGACGAGATTTGGATTGATCTCGATCTCGTCTCGGAAAACTCTCGATAATTAAGGTTTCGATCTCGTCTCAATTGATATCATCTCGGTCTCGTCTCGGTCTCGTCTCGGTCTCGTCTCGCGATCTCAAATGCTGCGTGGCGTGAATATCGTATTAGGGCTGCATTCCACTAAACGCTCACAACGCTCGTGGAATCATTTCATCTTTGTCGTTTATCAAATGTTAAACAAGGACGAACGATGCTTGCGAGCGTTAAGTGGAATGCAGCCTAGGAAGGGAGTGAGGATGTTTGAATTCGCCAGACTGCCCAGTTTTCATTTGTTTATCGTCATTTGTTTTACATTGGTTATTCTTTCGCAGCTTCTCGCGTGATTCCTCGCATTTTTATCCGATGTGACAGATTAGGTTAAGTTACGGAATCTTTAGTTGTGTAAGTTGTGTTTCTTTATCATCATTATGAGCAGCGATGAAGATTATATACCAGAAGGGGAAGAACTTAGCGACAGTGACGAACATATTCCTGTAAAGAGGCGCAAGACAGCAAAAGAATACTACGAATTTTCTACAAATACCAAAGAGAAATTCGGCATTTGTAAATTATGCAAATCCAGAGAAAAGAAAATCAAAATGACTGGAGGAAATACAACAGGCCTGAATCGACATTTAAAAAATGTACATCCAACAATATACGAAGAAATATTTCGTACACCAGTTTCGAGCTACAGGGTTACGGATCTTTTCCAAAAGGTACAATATGTTACTTTTAAATATAGCTTTGTTTTTAGTAGATAAATAATCATGTCTGATGTGTTTGTGTAAAGTTTTTGAAATGAATTGTTATGTCTTGTTGAGTTTTCTAAAAAAAGAAAACAAAGACAATAGAGTAAATAATTCAAAATTGCATGAAAGTAGATACAAATAATTATACATAAATTGCATAAACTTATGTTATTGCTGCATTTAATTTTAAGGAAGTTGTAAAGTAAATGCAATATGTTAAAAATTACTTTAAAAAAATACAAATTATTATAAATTACATTTAAATAAGTAATATAAAAAAATTAGAGACGGTTTACCATCTGGATCAAAAGTGATTTCAATAAAAAAATAATATTTTATTAACTTGTACTCTAATAGAAATATATGAAAATGTGTTATAATTTATAAAAAATATATATAATGATAAAAATCAATTTTTTTAAATATAAGTATTTTATGAATTCAAGAATATTTGTGCAAAGTAACATTGAGATGTCGGTATTAGTTGTTCAATAAAATAAACAAAATATTTATTTGTTATAAACTAAATGGTTAATCTCAATGAAACTTTGCATAAGTTAATTTTAATACTTGAAGTATTATACATATACAAAAAATTTATCTTTATCCTTAAAAAAAATTTTTGTTTATAACAATGTAAATAATAACAAATAAAATAACATGTAAAATAAATAATCTACAAAAATATGTTGCTGTATAAAAATAAAATATTATAAACACAACTTTCATATGTACGTATGTATATATTTTGTCTAAAGCGTAAATATATATTATGTGTGTTTTATACCTTTACAACCTTCTTAAGGCTGGGTATATAATAAGCGTAATACTTTATTGTACTACATAATATTTTGTTACAAATAGTATACAAGATGTTCCATAATTGGAAAAAAACCAAGTACAATTTTGTACATGGACAAAAAACACTTTCGAAACTTTTTGAGAATCTAATCTACAAGTAATTATCCTTAATGAAAATCTGACAAATTACAATAATAAAAATAACAATAACAGCATCTATTTTCAAGAGTATTAACCTTTAATTTTGTGTTTTTAATATTGATATACTCATGTATTCTAACGAATTTAGTAGTGTTTGCATGATTTAATACGTTAATAAGTTTTATATACTACATAATATACTGTTTTAGATATCATCTTCAAAATCTGATTCCAACATTTCCACTGACGGAAATCTCACTCAACAACAATTTAACGTGATGACGGTGAAATGGATGGCAAAAAAATACCTTTCTCATTCTTCGACGATAATTTTACTACGGATTATTTCAAGTTGATTACTCCAAACTTAAAAGTCCCAAATCGGAACACACTGAAGAAACTAGCCGAACAACTTTTTGAACGAATGCAGAGCAAAATTAAAGATGTTTTAGCAGATAATACCTCTGCTATTCCGTTTACCATTGATGGATGGACAGCAATTAACGGAAAGTCATACTACGGCATTACAGGGCATTTTATTACTGATGATTTCAAATTTCATTCCATTGTTTTGGATTTTGTTGTTTCAAACGGTAAGCATTCCGGTGTGGAAATTGCCAAAATGTTTTTTACTTCCCTGAAGGGGTATGGTATTCTGCATAAAGTGCAGGGTATTACAGTTGACAATTGCGCAGCAAACTCAACTTTTATCCAAGAATTTACCAATTTAATGGCCAACGATGGATTTCAATTTGATTCACAAAATCAACACTTTAGATGTGTCGCGCACGTTTTAAACCTGGCAGTCCAAAGTGCGATAAGCCTCTTCAAGGTATACAAAGAAGATAGAGAACTTGAAGACGACGATGACAGTGATAATTCCAATGATGAGATTGAGGAATGCGACCAACTTTCGCCATTTTTCAAGCTTCGAATTATTTTTAAAAAATTAAAACGATCCGAACAGCTACAAATTAAATTCAGAAATTTGTAATCTTTTTTCTGAGAAATATGTTTCACCGATTGTCGATGTATGTACGAGATGGAATTCGACGTACAACATGCTCAAAACTGGTTTGGGTATGAAACGATCCATCAATGCTATTTGTGCTGAAACGGATTTTAGTCAATGGCAGTTAATAGAAAATGAGTGGGAAGTTATGCAAAAATTTGCATCTTTCTTGAAGAATTTTGCTGTAATATCAACGTTGATAGGAGGAGATAAATATGTCACACTGCCCATGGTGGTCTTGACGTACAACATGGTTCTCGATAAAATAGAAGCAACTGCCAAGCAGTTGGAGCAACAAGATACCCGGAATGTATTGGAAGATTCACTGATGGACGCATATCAAGCAGCATATGACAAAATGGTGTGCTACTATGCCAAAACAAATTGGATATGTTGCGTAGTATTAATATTGGACCCAAGGCACAAAGTCGAAACTTTTAATCTAACCAAATGGGGCTAAAGAAATCATCGATGATACTTTAGAAAGGTTCAAAGACATTTTCAAGGAAAAATATTATGTCGCACCACTGCAAGATGCTCAACCAGTACTATCGAGCGATGACGAAGATATAGACATAAAAAGGTTATTTATGGACAGGACTGTATGGACGAATGAAATAGATTCATATTTAGGAAGCTGTAGAGTGAACAAAGACGTTGACATTATTGATTGGTGGAAAAATAATCAGACAACATACCCCTGCTTAGCAAAAATGGCGCGCGATTTTCTTAGTATCCCTGCAACGTCAGTTTCATCAGAGCGATTATTTTCTAAGGCGGGCCTTATTATAAGGAAACACCGAAATCGACTTAATAAAGAATCTGCTCGTCTGTTATTATGTCTTAATAACCTGTGATGTAACGAGACATATTTTTGATGAATTTACCGAATAATAAGAAATACCTTATATTATAAGAATATATCTGTACCCTGTAGGTAGATTTTCCATTCTTAATAAACAGATCATTTAAGTAATTAAAATTAATTGTAAACACGTGTATGTCCACAACATTTTCATTTTAATGTCCAACCGTCGATTATTTTTTAATCTGAGTCCTAAAAAACTATTATATGTGCAGGTACTATAACCACTTACGCACTGTTTATCTATTTATATATAATAGATTATTAATATTTTCTTATGTAAATATGTACATATTGACATATGAAAAGTATGGCCAGAAAACATAAAAAAACGAGGCGAGACGAGATTCTCAGGCTGAGACCGAGCCTCTCGAAACCTTTGTCTCGATCTCGATCCCGGCATCATAATTTCATCTCGGTCTCGGTCTCGTTTTGTATGATCTCGTCTCGTCTCACGAGAGTCTCGATTTTCAAGAGTCTCGGTGAAACACTAGTCTACCTTACGTTTTCTCGGTTGAATCCTTTGTTTGCTAACTTCTCTACCTAAATATTCTATAGTCTTTGGGAAGAAGGAACACTTCTCCAACTTGAGAGTTAATTTATGCGCCCGAAACACATCCAGGACTTGGCGCAGCCGACTCATACTCTCCTCTATCGTTTTAGATGGTATAATAATGTCGTCTAGATACGGAAAGGTTACTAAGTCCTTCAGGTCACCCAACACCTGATCCATCAACCTCTGGAAGACCGTCGGCACATTCGTTAGTCCGAACGGTATTCGCAAAAACTCATAATGGCCTTCCGGGATCACAAAAACAGTTTTCTCGATAGAGTCAGCTGCCATCGGTACCTGGTAGTATCTCGACGCGAGATCCAATCCCGTAAAATAACAATTGTCGCCAAGTTTATCTAATTGATCATCAATCCGCGGTAGCGGGTATTTATCCTTGACAGTAACCGCATTCAATTTTCGGAAATCTACGCACATACGATATTCACCGCTACTCTTTTTCACAAGCATTACGGGACTGGCGTACGGTGAACTCGATTTCCTTACGATATTTTGTTCTAGCAGCTCATTTACAATAGCTTTGAGCGCTCGCTTTTCTGACTCGGCTAACCTATACGAACGGTAGACTACCAGTGCATCAGTAGTGCAACGTATACATAGATACAGCGCCCGTTCTACATAAATCCCTCATCGATGACGAAACATAGTCGCCATATTCCTTGATCAGCTCAACGCACTGTTGTCGCGTGTCTTCCGGGACATCGCCGATACGCATCGTGTGTTCCGAGATCGCACTCGAGAAGTTTACATCAATCGTAGCTTCGAATTTACTGCTCATCGTGGACAATTGCTTAATCAGTACTTCACTGACGCGTTTAATTATCATCACATGTTCCTGCTCGATGAAGTCTCGACCGACAATAACATTATACGTAAGCACTCGTTCGGTACAATAATCGTATTAACATGCGCTCGCGCGTCCATTATTCGGATATCGCAAGGAATTAACCAATTACTAGTCACAGTTTGTCCAGCAAAACCCCTCAATCCCACGTTTGATATCGACGTAACGGCTCTATCACACTTCTCAGTGACAGAAGCACGTAACATTCAACTGCTTCCGGTGTCGATCAGCCCTGTGACTTTATAGCTATTAACTACTAACGTGCGTTCGTACGAATTTGTCGAGGACCCCGTAACATTAGGTGCGTTCCGTATCGTGCATGATGCGCATGATGCATCCATTGTCCTCGTTTAACATTTGGTGAGCAATAAGGATAAACGATGCATTATGTGCATCATGCGAAAAACGGAACGCACCCATTGACAATATCTACGATTTTCTTTTGCGGACACATGACCGTAAGATGCTCTTTTTGCTTACACTATTCGCACTCAGCGCGTGGTTCTCGACATTTCCTAGCAAAATGCCCTGTATTTCCGCAATTAAAACATTTTACCTGCTCTTGTTTGCTATTATTGTCACTTATCCGGCCCGATGTAGAATTCTCAGTCCTCGCAGTCTACAACGCATGCTCAGATTATCGATTTTTTCGATCACACCCCTAACTTGACATGGGCATATTTTTATTTCGCCCGTTTTTCGACGGTAAATTACCAAGAGTTGTCATGTGCGCATATAGGCATTCGCGTTCTCTAACTGTGCCGATCGCAACTGCCCTCGCGATACCCGCGTTCGTTATCTCGCCAATCACAGCATCAACAAGATATTTATCCGGTATATTAATATCTAGCGTACGCAACTTTTGAAAACAATAGTCGCTTAACGACTGTCCGGGAGAACTCTCGTACAGCGCGGCCTGCTTGAATAATCTACTGAAAGGGACGGACTTACGAAAGTATCTGTGAAGCTGGCACCTCAACTTCAAAAATCGGAAATTTTAATAATTCGTACTGCTTGCAGTACGAATAGTTCTACAGTTCTTGATAGGTTTTATTAATAGTACTGTTGATTTAGGCCAAAAATTAAAAAAAATAAAAATATGCGGTGCTAACTTAGCGTGGCACCGCAAGATTCGAGAAAGTTGATTTTTTTTTATAAAATCTTACAGTACTCGAAGAGTACTAGAGTTCCTGATAGATTAAAACGGTGCTTGGAATTAGTTGCTCATTTCGGGCAGATTCCTGAGGCGACCCCCACTATCACTCGAAACTCGGCGGCCGAGCCATCGATCGCTCACGTGACGCTGTACCCCAGAAGCGTCGCGATATGAAAAGTATATGCTGGGAGCATATCTTTCCGGTAAATATCATTAAAATATTTTCTTTCCTACGTGAGTTTTATTTTAATAAATAAAATTAATTTATTATTATTAACATATTTTATTATTAATATAAAAATTTTATCGAGTCACATATATTTAATTTTTACAATGTAAAATATTTATGATGTAAAATTTTACTTTATCGAGTCACATATATTTAATCATCCCTTTTTATTTCTTAATGAAATAAACCTACTGAAGAATCTATTTGAAAAACGTATCAATAATAGTACTTTCAAGATAACATGGAAAGCCATTGTCCATATTATAATTATCATATTGTAATTTTTAATTAT
>NW_017297714.1:47781-50516 GCF_001594075.2 Trachymyrmex cornetzi | reverse complement strand
AGTGATACCACCGGCCATTTTAATATGTTTAAACAATTTTTTAATCCCAGCGCTGCACCGCACGTCAAGAGTAAAGTACCTCTAAACAGCCAGTACTAGCCGACTTTTCGGCATTAACCGACAGTACTGCGATAATACCGTAAACTCTTATGTAGGTTTCAACGCAAGTTTACCTACATAAGTCTTCGGTACTATCGCAGTACTGTCGAATAAAGCCGAAAAGTCAGCCAGTACTGTCTGTTTAGAGGTACTTTACTCTCGACATGCGGTGCAGCGCTGGGATTAAAAAATCGTTTAAACATATTAAACGAGGAGTACTCGGATCGAAACCTATATAAGTCTTCGGTACTATCGCAGTACTGTCGAATAAAGCCGAAAAGTCGGCCAGTACTGGCTGTTTAGAGGTACTTTACTCTTGACGTGCGGTGCAACGCTGGGATTAAAAAATTGTTTAAACATATTAAAATGGCCAGTGGTATCACTAAAACTTATCAGAAACTATAGAACTCTTCGAGTACTAAAAAGCGGCACAAAAAAAAATTAATTTTTTGAAACTTGAGGTGCTAGCACTTTTTTTTTAAATTTATTTAAAAATATTTACTGACCGGAACTCTTGTTTTAATCAGGAACTCTAGTACTCTTCGAGTATTGTAAGATTCCGTAAAAAAAATCGACTTTCACGAATCTTGCGATGCCACGCGAAGTTAGCACCGCATATTTTTATTAAAAAAATTTATTAAAAAAAATTTTTGACCTAAATCAACGGTACTATTAATAAAATTTCCGATTTTTGAAGTAGAGGTACTAACTTCGCAGAGACCTTACGAAACTGTTGCGTCAGCTCTTCCTTCGTTTCCGCCCATGTAACGGCTAGCTGAGGCCGTGTATCGTACCATTGGTGAGCGTGCCCTTTTAATCTGCTTGGAATTAGCCTCATGATCGCTCGGCCATCGCAACCGTACTGCGCGGATAGCTCATCCACGTGCTTGATCCATTTGTCGATCATCAAATCATCCTTCTCCGGATCAAATGGAGAAATCATTAACTCGTCCCCTCGATAGATACACGAACCATGTCCGTGCGAACGCTGATCCAAACTATCCATCATGCGCTCTAACCTCTCAAAGCGCGTATCTTTCCTCTTTCTCTCGTCAGTTCGTGACGGAGAAGACCATCGTCGCTTCTTAGGGTGCGTTCCGAGTTGTACGCATGAAGCGCATGATGTATTGTTTTATCCTTCTTTATTATTTGGTGAATATCAAGGACAAATGATGCATCATGCACTTCATGCGAAACTCGGAACGCACCCTTAGTCTCACAATCAGACGAATCGCTTTCGGAATCGTCACGATTTGTGGCGTCCCATCGTTCGGGCCTCGATCAGCGACCATGAAAACCCTTTAAGGAGGTAGTCGAGTAAATTGAAAATTTTACGAAAATTCTAAAAAAAATTAGCATATGTGTTGATCGTATGCATAACAATCGTTCCTTAAAATTTCAGATGTAACCACAGGATAAACGAAATATTTCGTTTCAAAGTTCACGAATTTAACATGTAAGCCCTATTCCATGCCCCGTCATGAAACGCACATTAAATTTGATATGAAAAGGATCGGAATTTACGAACTTTTTAAAAAATTGATATGTTGTATATAATAATGTTAGCAATGATATAAACAAAATTGGTGACTCGTAGCCACATACTTTTTTAATAAAAGCGATATGAAAATAATGATATTCGTCAGAAGAAGAGGGGGTTGCGTACATGTGGCAACGTCGCTCATCGATTCAACCGAACGGAATCTCCCACATGGCATATTATGACACATCATACATAACCAAAACAAGTGTTTTTCTGAATTATGCGGATAAAATATTGTAAAAAAACTGGAATGTGAATTATAAGTTACAGTGATAGGTATGTTTTGGGAAACAGGACGTTGCCACATCTTTGTCAACACGAATGGTACAGGACAATGAGTGTGTGCATGAAGCGATCTCATTGGCCAATGCTGTATCATTGCATCAAAAAGTTTAGCCGTTTGTACACGAACTAACTTTTGGAAGTGACTGTCACTCGACTACCTCCTTAATACTACATTTCGCTGAAATCGGAAGATTTTTAGCACTTCCGTCCGTCATATTGGTTCAACCATTTTAAATTTTCAATTTTGGATTCGAAATCAGCGACCTCGAAAACCCTTTAATGTTACATTTCACCGCAAGATGGACTCGTTTTCCGTAAGGAGAAAATGACGCGGATCCCTATAAATAGGCATATGTAAATGAAATCAGTCACTTACTCTCAGCTTGATCAGAGTGTGCTAGTAGAGTCTCTGAAAGCGCTTTTTTTTTTAAATAAAGTTATTAATAGTTAGTTTCTGTGATGCATATTCGTTTTCTGCATTTTGTATCTCGCCGAAACGCGGATATATAGAAGATCTTAGCACTACTCAGCATTACTGAACATTTCTGCACTACTACTGGTATAGTAGTACAGTAGTGCTGTAGTACAGTAGTGCCTCAAAATACTCCTAGTCAAGGTTGTTAAAAAAACATGTTTTTTTTATTTTAAACAAAAAACATTGTTTTTTTTATTTGGTACAATGTTTTCTGTTTTATTTTGTGTTTTTTTAAGCAACTAAAAAAACATGTTTTAAACAAGAAAAAAACATGTTTTGTTTTGTTTAAAATGTTTTTTTTGTTGCTTAAACAAGTAAAAATTATTGTGTGAA
>NW_017297714.1:43827-46779 GCF_001594075.2 Trachymyrmex cornetzi | reverse complement strand
ATGCAGTTCCATAAAATGACTGTGTGGATGGATCAAATTGTTGACCTGGAGCAATAGACATTTCGTCTAGTACAAGTGAGCAATCTTTTTCTCTAACGTCTTTAAATTGAGCAACTTTGTCTTGTAATAATTTAAAAATATCGTCACAAATTCCCTCCTCAAATTGAATACTTTCCAATTTCCTTCGAAGGGTACGTTCGCATGGTAGAGGCAGTTTTTCCTTCAGTAATTCTTGATATCCACTGGAACCACAGGAAAACTTTAATCGAAGTGCTTTTTTTATCGTATCGTTAGACCACTTGTGGCCGCGTGAGGATCGACGCTCGAGAGCTTCTATTTGGTCATCATTAAATATTTGCTTCAGTGATGATTTCAATTTCACATAATTGTGCTGGGTTTTTGAATTGTTTTTCATTTGTGTCAACCTCTTAATATGCTTTTTTAAGACATTGTTGGATATGTTACTTTTCAATATAATTTTATTGGCCAAATCCACTTTTTTATTTGCTTCCTCCAGCTGTTTCTTTAATTGTTCACAATTATTATTTAATCGTTCAACTTCATTAATATCTTCGTTACATATTTTCTTTGAATGGGTAGGAATGGAGAGATCTACACAATAATAGAGGAAGTCGTATAAGTAATTATAAACAATAATCAGTAACATAATGATATATTATAGTAAGTCGAATTTTGTAATTCTGGAAATTAAGTGTAATTGGACCTGCAACATTACTCGATGTCAATGGAATAACATCAGGAACATCTGCTTCGAGACAGTCCTGTTGCTTGTCTTCATAAACATTAAATGTTTCAAACGCACTAGGTTGACTTTCTGAAGATTCATTCATTTTATCCTAAAGGGTTATTTTGATGAAACATTTGTAGTTTACGGTTTGCTGACTGTTTCTAAAAATACACAAAGAAAGACGACTTACATTTGTAATAATAGATGTGTTACTTCTTTTCAATCGAGCAGGGAAAATTGTGGGCAGAGCATTGCCTTTTAATTTCTTTTTTCCGTCAACGCGTGCTTTCTCCCACATTTCATTCGCAAAATGTGTCTATAAAAAATGTTTATATATTGTTCGTATTTTTATTTTTATAACACACAAGAATTGACATCTTTCACATATTACCTACCTCACATACATATAAATCTGTTGTCTTATTCCAATTATCTTTGCCTATGTTAGCAATCCAAATCTGTTTTCTTTCTGAATCTGTTGGGAAACGAGCCATAAAAATCTTTACTCCTTTCCTTGTGCATTTTTTACATTCAGGCACACAGCAATATGGCATTTTTAATCTATAAAAATAATTATTTTATGTCATTTTTTAATTTTATTTTTCATATTTAGATATATTACATACAATTTTTCAAAATAAACTTTTCTTTATTACTGTTTATTACTTTGCAAAATAAGGTTAGAAAGGATATTTATAACATTATGAATATTTATTAACAGATACATCGAATTTCATACTTATTTAGTTTCTTAATCAAATTGCAAAGATGTTACGTACCGTTATCACAGACTAATGTGTAAATGAAAAATTATGTTACACAACACAGCAGCACAAAAGATATACGTATATAAACATGTGACGCATATGACATATATGATACAACGGCCATTTTGCGCGCACTTCAGGCAGATGTCCAGTCTCTATCTCAAGGGTCTCTAGTTTGCCCGTGCCATAACCGCATCGAAACAAAACAAGTACAAGTATCAAGCAAGTATGAGCGCACAAGTATACGCGTGTTATTTGATTTATTTTATTTTAATTATTCCAAAGATCTGTATCCGAACGTTCTGAAATCTATCATTTTTACTATTTCATTTCAATTTCATTTTTTATTTTAATTACCAGTCTACATGTTGCAATTCATCACGAAGTAAGTGGCAATAATGCAAATGTATAGTGTAGTTATTGGGTGCTTTCCATTTGATGACACAAGTCGACACAAGTGTCATTCTATCGTTGTCTCTTTCTGAATCTCAAGAAGGATAGAACGACGCTTATGTCGACTTGTGTCAACTTGTGTAGTTGTGCCATCAAATGGAAAGCATGCATTGTTGTCAGATTAAATTTTCGCTATTTTCAGTACTTATAGTTTACACTGACTTTTTTCATTGTTTTATATATATATCAAAAAGTAAGGTGACTTTTTGAATTTCGTGCGCTCTGTACACTCTAATTTCAAAAATTTTTTGTTGTTGTTTGGTACACTCGTCACGATCGTATGTTGACAGTTTTGACTATATAGCATGTGTTGTTTTTATGTGAGAGGCATAAAGGTTAGACTCGTGTTTGCGTGCTCGGCGATTTTTTGCTGTTGAAAATAATGGAGCAGAGAGTTTGTATTAATTTTTGTGTAAAAAATGGTATTAAGTGTTCAAAAATTCTTGAAATGTTGACAGTAGCGTACGGTGAGTCAACTTTGAGCAAAAAAAATGTTTATAAATGAGTATAAGTTATTCCAAGAGGGCCGAGAAAATGTTAACGATGAACCTCGCTCTGGACGCACGTCAAAAACCGACGAAAATGTTCAGGAAGTGAAAGAAATTGTGTTGAAAAATCGTCGAATCACGATTAGAGAAATAGCTGATGATCTTAACATATCGTTTGGCTCATGCCAATCAATTTTAACGGATGTTTTGGGTATGACACGTGTGTCAGCGAAATTCGTTCCAAAACTGCTTAATTTTGATCAGAAGCAGCGTCGCATGAACATCGCCCACGACATGTTGAACGACGTCAATGATGATCCTGATCTGCTCAAAAGGGTTATAACTGGTGACGATGGGTATATGGTTTTGACGTCGAAACCAAAGTCCAATCATCCCAGTAGAAGAGCCCAGGAGAGCCAAGACCGAAAAAGGCACGCCAAGTTCGTTCGAATGTGAAAGTTTTGCTCATAGTTTTCTTTGATTACCATGGCGTTGT
>NW_017297714.1:40649-42930 GCF_001594075.2 Trachymyrmex cornetzi | reverse complement strand
ATAGTGTTTTGGAAAGCTCTCGAGATAAGCTATAAAAATATGCAATAAAATGTAGGGGGTTCCATTTAAAAAAATAAGGTTGACCTTGAAATGACCTTAAAGGACATGGTCAAGTTCAAAGTCATCATCTTATTCCTCGCCTGAAACCATATAACTTTGTTATTGGACATTTTCTCCAAAATGCATTCTAAGGGTGCCGTCCCATGGCACAGATTTTCCGCGTAACGCGTATCGCGTAACCAATCAGAAGCGATCCGCTATTGTGATTTCGCGTTTTACTGATTATTGATTGGTTACGCGGTTACGCGATACGCGGCAAATACGCTTCATGGGACTCCACCCTAACTGAAGATATTAGGGGGGTCCGATACTTTTCGATGACCCTGTATATATATATACATATGTATATATACTCATAACAACTAGCAACTTTCTATTAATTTAATACACATTACATGTATTTAATTGATTATCTTGATATTTATTGTATTATTTTAGTTTTTGGTACACCATTCTTTGAATACAATACGCACACTACCGATATTAAAATAATTTTATAGGAAATTACTACTTAGTATGAGTATTGAACAATCAGCGTATAAACTAAATATAATATATAAATAAATAAAAACATGATTTTTGCAACATACAATTATTTTTTTGTTTATTTTTTACAATTTCTTTTCCAAATCACATGTTTTAATTGCGGTGTTTTTAAACAGTTTTAAACAATAGTTTAAAAACGTTTAAAATAAAAGTGTTTTAAACAATGCCCAATGTTTTAAACATGTTTTAAACAAGCCGTTTTAAACGTTTTGTTTAAAACATAACAACCCTGCTCCTAGTGCTCAGTAGTACTTTTCGACAAGGGAGGCTATAATTATTGTAATACAATAAAAATTTTTTTATAAATAAGAAATACATATTTCCACAAATAAATTTTTCCATCTAAATATAATAGATCTCTTTTATTTTGATTTCTTTTTATTCTCGATTTCTTAAGAATAAGAAAAAATAAGAATTATAGAGAGACTCCGAAATAATTTTGTTTAGTGTCGAAAATTCCAAAATAAAGAGACATACTTCTGAAACATTACTAATTTAACTGAATTATTAGATTTTAATTTGTGTTATTTTGCTCATAAAATGTATGATTGGTGTTTTATTAGATAATGTTTACCAGATATAATAATAATTTCCTGATTAGGTGTTAATCAATATTTTGTAAAAAATTACTAACTAATTGAAATCTAAATATTTAGTTTCGTCATCAGAATCTACAACTTCATTAATTTTTATATTTGTACTATTCCCAAAAAAAGGACAACGCCAAAAATTAGATCAGGGCCTCGATCAGATGATTAAGACTCGAAATCAGATGATCGATTGGATGATGGTATATCTGGAGACACACACACACACACACACACACACGCACGCACGCACGCACGCACGCACGCACGCACGCACGGTAGTGTCTCGTATCATATACGTGACTCTCCTTTTGACACTGTGAGCATTGTATTTTATTGTGCAGTTATGAAGTGCAGTAGCTTGCACTTAGTTAATTAACGGCTACACATTTCGGATATGGAAATCTGAGAGACTTTTCATGCTGCACTCTGTTACTATTTTCATACGACTACCTGAAGGGTTATCGAGAATGTTTAATTATGCATATTTAATTATGCAAGACTGCTGAAGATGACTTCAATTAAGCCGAAACATTCGGTTATTATACATATGTATATATATATATATATATATATAATCGCACTAACTATCGCATATTAAGACTCTCAATTGTTCGTTTTTCCTATTTAATACTTTACTATACTAAAAATACCTTATTAAAAAAACAGGTAATTATTTACATCATTGCTCGGAATTAGTTGCCCATTTCGGGCAGATTCCTGAGGCGACCTCCACTCGAAACTCGATGGTAGTTATGCGACATTTAAAAAAAAGAAGATTATCGTAATCATTTAAATTTCTCAAAAAAGAATTTACGATTTAATTAATCGGGTTGAAATTAATCGATTCTGAAGAATTGATTAAAAATTCTGAAATATATAAATAGGCAGCGTTAGTAAAAAAACATACTGTAAACAATTTAAAACGTGATCAATCGAGATTTTTAATATATTTTTAATATTTTTATCTTTTTTTTTGTATTGTTTAAAGTATTTTTGAAGTTAAAAAAAACGCAATTTCATTAAGGCAATGCTAAAGCCTCCTGTTTTACCACATTTCCATTCGGTGAAAAATCTCTGTATTGGAT
>NW_017297714.1:35314-40518 GCF_001594075.2 Trachymyrmex cornetzi | reverse complement strand
TAAAAATTCACTTACTTTTGGCTCGTACAGCTGTCACCTCAGATATATATTTGCTTGATATAAGAGTTTTAGAGTCCACATCTTGAAAATAAGCGTGGAGCTGAGGTTACATTATTGAAACGAATGATATCGAGTTTGTAGAACTAAAATTGAAAGTCTAGAAAAGAAATATTTCCACCGAATAGAAAATAAGTGTACAGGTGTTTTGTGAAGACTGGGACTGTCAACAGAGCCGAAATTCCGTGTAGCAGTAGTTGCGCGGTCTTAGCGCGATAGATGATGCTGGCATATGTTAGATAAGAACAGACGTATGCGTTTGAGTAAGACAGAATGATATAAATTATATAATATAATGTAAAAACTAAATCAAAGATGTCACCACTATTATCGAATTTGGAATTTAAAAAGTCTGTACTATCGACCTTGATTGAGTTGGGTAATCGGTTTAGCATCCTCTTAACATCCATTCTTTATCGGCCAATTAAGGATATGTTCCGTTATTCACTGCAAGTACTGCAAATGGGGTGATCCCGATTGACCACGGCTCGATTGGACACCACCGATCACAGCGACCGGTGCTTAGGAGCTTTGTAGTCTCAAGCGCTGTGAGTGGCTCGTGTCCAATTGAGCCGTGTCTAACTGGGTGCCACCCATTGCAAATAGCGTTTTGTTCTTGTTTAACATTCGGTGAACAATAAGGATGAAATGCTATTTGCAGTGCTTGCAATGAATAACGGAACACAGCCTAAGTTTGAGAGTTGCCAACTGTTAAACTGAAAACTTATCATCTCTAACCTAATTTCTTGACAACAAATTTGTTACAAAAGTTGTATTTGTAAAAACACTCAAAATATATTTATATTTCAAAATTTAATTTATTATCCATGTTAAGGACCTTTTCATGCTGACGCTCGACGATCGTTTTTAGTTGTTTCCAGGGTCAAAATAAATCACAAGATCAAAATTAACACTTGATATTCGCCAATTTCTATCACGTGACTTATTTTGACGCCGAAAATGAGCGTCTAGCGTCGGCATGAAAAGGCACTTTTACACTTTTTCCTTACGATTAATAGATTAGAACATAAGACAGATTTAAAGTTTTAACTTTTACTGTTGCCAGTTCTCGTGACAAAGTTAGACTGTGTTCCGATATTACTGCCAGTACTGAAAATCTATTAGTACCAGGTATGTAAATATGAAACCGGAATTTTTAAATAGAAAATACACGTTTATTGCATGAAAATGATAAAAAATATTTTATTCGAAGTATTGCCCATCGCTAGCTATACATTTTCCCACCTGTCTGACAATTTGTAGATGCCACGCCAAAAAAATTGTTGGTCTTTTGAGCCAAACCAGTCATCTAGCCATTTTCGTACATCTTCGTAAGAAGTGAAGCGCTGCTGAGCAAATGCATGTCCCATCGATGCAAATAAGTAGTAATCGGACGGAGCCAAGTCTGGTGAGTAAATCGCATGCGAAAGTATTTCCCAACCAAACGCCTCAATCGTTTCCTTGACCAGTTTTACTGTGTGTGATGGTGCATTATCATGAAGCAAAATCACTATGTGTTGTCTTTTTTGATATTCCGGTCGTTTTTCACGTAAAGCTTGATTCAAATTGATCATTTGTTGTCGGTAGCGTTCAGTATTAACGGTTTCGCCAGGTTTGAACAGCTCATAATAGATCACACCTTTCTGATCCACCAAACATAGAGAATTGTCTTCCGTCCATAGCGATTTGGCCTTGCAGTCGATGTCGATGGTTCACCTGGAGTTACCCATGATCTTTTACGCTTAGGATTCTCAAAATATATCCACTTTTCATCGCCAGTCACAACTCGATGGAGAAATGACTTTCTTTTGTACCTGGCGAGCAGCATTTCGCAAGTGGTTTTTCGGGTTTCCTGCTGTCTTTCATTCAGTTCATGTGGAACCCATTTTCCTATCTTCTAGATCTTTCCCATGGATTTCAAACGTATGGAGACGGCTTCTCGTGTCACATTCAATTGATCCGCGAGTTGTTGAGTTTGAGCGTCATCCAACAATGCTTGCAATTCGCAGTCTTCGAACTTTTTCGGTGGTTTTCCACGTTCTTCGTTTCTCACGTCAAAATCGTCACTTTTGAATTTTTTAAACCACTCAAAGCACTGTGATTTATCAAGAGCATGCTCACCGTAAGCTTCGACAAGCATTCGATGCGATTCTGCAGCAGTTTTCTTCAAATGGTAACAGAAAATCAATGCTGTCCGCAAATCGTAGTTTCCAGGCACAAAATTCGACATGTTCAACGCTATTACAAACTATACTGTTGTATGAAACTTGTATTGTTGAGTTGAAAATCTTTGTCAGATGTCAGAACAAGGAAATGGCGTCAATGACGCGGTCTGACGGCAACTACATTGACAGCTATGGCCATCTATTGGTAAATTCCGGTTTCATATTTATATACCTGGTATACGTTACGTGCACCATAGATTTTCAGTACTGGCAGTAATATTGGAAACCAGCCTTAATCGGCGTTGGAGAAACTGGCTTAGTATTTTATTCTTTAAAAATTGTTTAAAAATTCTGCCAACCCTGTAATATTAGGTGTTAAACTTAATTCCTATCGTTATTTCGTCTCGAAAATCGATTTGTTTCGAAGGGAAGATGAATGAATATCTTAATCAAAGTAATTTCCTCCATTTTCTACTACTTTTTCCCATCTTTCCGGCAACAGGGTAATCCCACGACGGTAGAACGCGGTGTCTTTCGAGGCGATCCATTCATCCACCCATTTTTGGACTTCGTTGTAACTGGAGAAGTGTGTCTGTAACTGCATGTTGCATCGATCGGAAGAGATGATAATCCGACGGTGCCAAATCTGGAGAGAACGCTGGGTGCGGCAGAACTTCCCATTCAAGCTCTCGAAGTGCTTCACGCTTTTCGCGATATGTGGTCGAGCGTTATCATGCAACAAAATGACTTTGCATCAATTGTTGACTAGGGATGATCTTTTTTGCATCAATACGTCACTCAATCGGTATAATTGCTGTTGGTAGCGATCAGCTGTAACGGTTTCATTTGGATCCAAGAGTTCGTAATACACCACACTTTCCTGGTCCCACCAAACGCACAGCAAGGCCCATGAATATTCCTCTTCGGCGTTGAAGCAGATGGTTGGCCGGCGTCCACCCATGATTTTTTCCGCTTGGAATTATCAAATTAAATCCATTTTTCATCGCCAGTTACGATGCGCCACAAAAAACTCTTTTTTCTTTGCCTGGCAAGCAAAGAAGTCGCAATAGTCAAACGATTCAAAACGGCATTTTCTGACAACTCATGTGATAGACATTTCCCTTCCTTATAAATCTTTCCCATGGCATGCAAGCGTTTTGAGACAGCCATTGGAGTAACATTTAACTGTTCCGACAACTCTAAAAGCGGTTGGGCTGGATTCTGATCGAGCAATTCTTGCAACTCGACATCTTCAAATTTTTTCGGCTGTCCTGGACATTCTTTGTCTCTCACATCAAAATCACCGTTTCGGAAGCGTTGAAACCAAACTCTACATGTTGGTTCCGATGGAGTTTCATCACCATACATTTCGGATAATAAGCGATGCGCTTCAGCTGCGGTTTTCTTGAAGTCAAAGTTGTGAAGAAGCACATGTCGGAAAAACAGCTTATCGCGATTCATTTTCAATCGATTGGAAAATCTCTTTGGCGTCGAGAAATCTAACCTGTGAGGATTGAATCACTTTCAACGATGTCTAAACTACAAAAGACATGTGATTTCATCATCGAAACTCGTCAGCGTTGGAGGCAGAGCCCTCTAGTAGCGAGCGATAGGAATTAAGTTTAACATCTAATAAATTATTTTTTATTTTTGTATTGTTTGAACTGATGCACACGGTGCAATAAGTTTAAATGAAAAAATTAATGTATTTTTGTTTCATTTTTATTTGTTTTACTTCAACTTATTGAAGTAAAACGAAGAACATTATAATGTGTTCAAGGAATGCAGGAATAAAAAAGAAAACAGATCTTACATATAAATCCGATTTTTAGGACAATTAATAGTGGGAATTGAGTATCATTTGAACTAATTGTTCAAAAATTCAAATAAAATACGATTAAGAATTAATGAACGCATTTAAAGGTTTCTTTTAATAAATTTAAAGGTTGAGGGAATAGAATCTGAATGTATTTAATAAGCTATAAAATGTTTTATAATTTTATTACTTACTATACTTTATATGATAATATTTTATGTATAATATTATAGTATAAGAAGTACTGTACTTTAAATATAGTACTTTATATATAGTACTTACAAGGGAACCTCTCAAGGTGACAAATTCTGATTTTAATGAAACTTCGTGAACTTGTAGCTTACATAAAGAGATGAATTTAGAAAATATCAGTTGCGGTCCAAAAACGGTTTGAAGGGATAAAATCATCCCTAAGCTTTTTCCGTTATATCTCGAAAAATATTTAAGATATAAAAAAATGTTTTATACAAAAGTTTTACCACAAAATCAGCTGTATTCATTCGCGTTTTCAGAACAATTATTTACCAATTTTTTGTCAAAATTTTCGAAAAAAATTATTAAATAATTATTCTAAAAAAATATCATTAACGTGAGTAAATAGAGGTAATTTTATTGTAAAACTTTTGTATGAAACATTTTTTTATATCTCGAATATTTTTCGAGATATAACGGAAAAAGCTGAAAATCGCTATATATGTTAGGGGTGATTTCACCCCTTCAAACCGTTTTTGGGCCGCAACTGATATTTTCTAAATTCATCTCTTTATGTAAGCTACAAGTTCACGAAGTTTCATTAAAATCAGAATAGTTTTCGAGAAAGCTGAAAATCACTTCACACATGAGGCAATTTCACCCTTCGAAACGTCTATGACCAAAGAAAATGATAAAATGCTATCATTTCCACACCACCTGTCATGAGGTAGATAGCATGGTGCGCTTTTTTTATAGAATTTCCCCAGTAGATCTATTCCACTCTAATTTTTTTATGCACGAATTATTCCAAATGCCGTCATTCCTCCGTTGACTACTTTGGAACATTTAAAAATTTGTATATTTTTTTAAAGGATTTATTATTATAAAAAGATATATTATTATTATTACATAAAAATATATTCGCGCGAGTAATATTTAAAAAATGCTTATCAAAATATTGTAAAATTACAACA
>NW_017297714.1:30286-35204 GCF_001594075.2 Trachymyrmex cornetzi | reverse complement strand
TACATACGTTAATGTGAACGTTACTTATGTTGAAATAAGTACAGAAATAGACTGATTAACATTTTGATACACATGGAAGTAAAAAGATAATAAAATGTTTTTTAACTCAAGAAACTCGGGGTTGCCATTGCTCCTTTGACATCGAACAGTGATGAGTTACGGTACCATATATTTCCTATAATGTATAGGCACATTTTTTGTTATAAAGAGCAATGAATGTATTTATAATAAATTTTAAAACTACTTGTTAATTTCGTTATTAATACTAACATGATTATTATATGACAAAATGTTCGCAATTGTGATACTCTTCAAGAAAAATGCTGCATACAAAAATATTGTTTGCACCAGGAACATCGTATTACAGCAGGTGCACCACATATGGAGCAGCGAGGTATTTCTTGAATATCCTTTCCGTTGAAACAAAAATCTACTAGAGTTTCGAATTGTGGCGGCCGTTCTTCGATGTATATCCACTCTTATACCAGGCATATTTAAAAAGATTATGAAATCGCGGAGAAGATAGTTGTATGTGCGTTAAAGATTGTAATTTGATGATGTTATTTCTTAAATGTAAATTAATATCATAATTTAATAATGTTGGCGCTGATCGCCTCTCAGACAACGCTCCACTATGCCGTGTCGTGATTGGACCATCCAGTTGCGGACAGGACCTGAGGCCATCCATCTTAACTCTTCTCCCTGCTTTTCTGTCCTCCTAAAACCATCGCATCTTTTGTCTTGACGCACGTTACGCGCTATACTTTCGTGTATGTGTTTGCATATCTGTATCACTCGATATTAATAAATATTACATTGTTGTGCGTGTACGTTCACTCTGTGCTTTCATCCTCGTCACACAAGCTCAGGTTCAACAAATAACATAACGCGATCACTGAAAGTTCTCACAAAGTTTTTCCATAGTCTAAATCCATAAACGTCAAGAGGTTGAATCATTCCCGTTGTTTTCTTTGGTATAGTTAAAATTCGTATATCTTTATCTTTTTTTGGTATAAATTCTTGCAGACTTGCAGGACAATGTCCGCTCCAAGAGTCTAACAACAGCACACTAAAACTTCCAATTGCAGGTACAAATACATTTGTAAACCAAGACTGAAAGTATTATGTAGTTAATTTTCCTGATTTGGATGCTGCAATGTAAACATTTGCAGGTCTAAACAAACTTTCCTCTACGCGTGGTCTGAAATTTCCACTACCTCCTTTCAGAACCAAATAGAGAAGCGATTTCAATTGTCCGCTTGCAGAAATTATGGGCATAATTGTGTAACTATGCGTAGTTGCCGATAGTGATTGAGCTATACTTTCAACTGTTTTAACATCTTGCGTGGTCAGTGTTCTGTCTGAATGTAATTCTAAATTGAATCCACTTTCGTCTGCATTATATATATTCTCTAGTTCAAAAAAATTTATATTAGATTTTGCGGTAGCTATGAATTCCTGACATGCAATTTGTAATTGCTTTTTATCTCTTTGCGCAGAACGACTTACAAATTTTGTTATTTTTCTTGACACGATTATATAGTTTCTTTTAAAATTTAATATCCATGTTGCACTAGCTTTAAATGAAGAAAGATCGATTTGTGCCTTGGCTTCTAGGGCCCATCGTCGTAAGTCCATATCATGAATAATTCTTTTTTCGTCATCAGCTTCTTTAAAATTTTGTAAGACATATTCGGAAATATATAACATCTTTTCTCTATGGGTACCTCCTTTTTGTATCTAATGTTCCCATCGATATAGTTGCCGCAAAGACTTCACCTTTTTAAAACGATGTTTTACCGTTGATAAGGAATACCGTCCCTTTTTTGCACTTTTCCAAAATTCAACAGCGCTTCTCTTATAGCCATCATTAACAATTTCATGTTCTTCTGAAATACAACTATCTTCTGCTTGATCATCGTCTACATCTTCTTAAAGTATTTCTATTTCCTTATCGTCGACAAAATCTGCATCGAGTAAGTTTGATTCCCAATAATTTTCAAATTCTAACGTAGTATCAGTATGAATATCACATGACATTTCATTCATTGAAGAGTGTATAATATCCTTTATCACATCGCGTAATTCAATTTCTTTATCATTTACAGGTTTTCCGGAATTTTTGAACACTTGTACCATTTTAAAGATTTGCACTGTGTGACTTTGACTTTGCACTTGAATTATTCGTTATTCTTGCTAATTATGCCTTATACTGAAACTATTGCAAAAACTTTTGTGATTTATATAGTAATTTCAAGTGACTAATATCAAGTGATTAATAATCAAGGAATAGATAAAATGTTTTTCAAGCACGTATATTACATATGATGTACGTGCTTGATTAATATTATTAATTAACGGGACAGTAGCGTCAATTTTATATCACATATGATGTACGTGCTTGATTAATATTTATTAATCAAGCGACAATAGCGTCATTAATGTCGCTTGAATATTTTTGTATGCAGCATTTTTTTGAAGAATCATAATTGCGAACATTTTGTCATATAATAATCATGTTAGTATTAATAACGAGATTAACAAGTAGTTTTAAAATTTATAATAAATACTCTCATTTTTTTTTCATTGCTGTTTATAACAAAAAATGTGCTTATACATTACAGGAAATATATGATACCGTAAGGCCCTGAACACAATAGAGGAAATATTAGGAACAGGAATAGATTGGTATTAAGATTTCAACCTATCAGAAACAGTTTATTCCGGTGTAACTGGTATCTGATAGGTTAAAATCTTAATACCTATTCCTGTTCCTAATATTTCCTCCATTGTGCGCAGGGCCTAACTCATCACTGTTAGATGTCAAAGGAGCAATGGCAACCCCGAGTTTCTTGAGTTAAAAAACATTTTATTATCTTTTTACTTCCATGTGTATCAAAATGTTAATCAGTCTATTTCTGTACTTATTTCAACATAAATAACGTTCACATTAACGTATGTAAGTAAATAAATTATAAGAGTCAAATTAAAACATCTTCTTGAGTTAAATGATTTAACTGCATCATTAAATTATTGACGTTTTGAGAAAAATGAGGAGAAGGATGTTGTAATTTTACAATATTTTGATAAGCATTTTTTAAATATTACGCCCAAATATATTTTTATGTAATAATAATAATTTATCTTTTTATAATAATAATAAATCTTTTTAAAAAAATATATAAATTTTTAAATGTTCCAAAGTAGTCAACGGAGGAATGACGGCATTTGGAATAATTCGTGCATACAAAAATTAGAGTGGAATAGCCCTACTGGGGAATCACTATAAAAAAAGCGCACCATGCTATCTACCTCATGACAGGTGGTGTGGAAATGATAGCATTTTATCATTTTCTTTGGTCATAGACATTTCGAAGAGTGAAATCAGGCCTCACGTGAAGCGATTTTCAGCTTTCTCCGCTATATCTCGAAAACTATTCTGATTTTAATGAAACTTCGTGAACTTGTAGCTTACATAAAGAGATGAATTTAGAAAATATCAGTTGCGGCCCAAAAACGGTTTGAAGGGGTGAAATCACCCCTAACGTATATAGCGATTTTCAGCTTTTTCCGTTATATCTCGAAAAATATTCGAGATATAAAAAAATGTTTCATACGAAAGTTTACAATAAAATTACCTCTATTTACTCACGTCAATAATATTTTTTTAGAATAATTATTTAATAATTTTTTTTCGAAAATTTTGGCAAAAAATTGGTAAATAATCGTTCTGAAACCGCGAATGAATACAGCTGATTTTTTTGTAGAACTTTTGTATAAAACATTTTTTTATATCTTAAATATTTTTCGAGATATAACGGAAAAAGCTGAAAACCGCTATATATATATACGTTAGGGATGATTTTATCCCTTCAAACCATTTTTGGGCCGCAACTGATATTTTCTAAATTCATCTCTTTATGTAAGCTACAAGTTCACGAAGTTTCATTAAAATCAGAATTTGTCACCTCGAGAGGTTCCCTTGTTCGTATACTTTATAATGTTTTATATACTATACTTATTATAATAGTACTTACTATACTTTAAAGTATTTTTTATCAACACTTACGAAAAAATATATTTACAGCTTACTACAACTGTTTATAACAAAGTAATAAAAGCATAAATAGCTAGGAACTGTTATAAAGTAAACTATGAATTTTATCAAAATTTTATCAAAAATTGTATGTGTTATTCCTATAAAAGATTTGATATCAAGAACTGGCGCCAAGTTAAATCCCACTTCTTTATATCATGCCAAATTAAATAAATAATGAATATTAATCTATAATATTCAAAATTAATCTATAAATAATGAATATTAATCTAATGGTATTATTTGTACGAACGATTTGATATCAACAACTGTGGCGCCAAGTTAAATTCTACTATCAGAATGAAAAATAAAACTCAAGTGATACTATATTTATTATTTACTTAAACCAAATGGTACTATCTTTAATTTTTATACAATGGAACCTAAGTATACGTATACTTATTGAAGAATCTTCCTATTCCAATCCAAATGGTTTAAATTCTTCTTAAATGAAATTATTATATTACAATTCATTCAAAGACATTTCCTCTTCCAACTAAAGGTTATTCAATTCTCCTTCAAAATATTATACAAAACATCACAAACTTGCGTTATCTTGCTCAATTTAAGTGTTATCACAATAATTAAAGAATTAACCGTATAAAATTAAAAAATTTAATTTTTACTTAATCCAAATGGTACTATCTTTAATTTTTACGCAACGAAACCTAAGTATACGTATACTTATTGAAGAATCTTCCTATTCCAATCCAAATGGTTTAAATTCCTCTTAAATGAAATCATTATATCACAATTCATTCAAAGACATTTCCTTTTCCAACTAAAGTAGTGGTTATTTAATTCTCCTTCAAAATATTATAC
>NW_017297714.1:29850-30251 GCF_001594075.2 Trachymyrmex cornetzi | reverse complement strand
AATTTAAATGTTACCACAAAAATTAAAGAATTAACCGTATAAAATGAAAAAATTTAATTTAAATAGAAAAATTTTTCATGTAAAAACACTTGGCGCTATTAGATAGAGTAAGAAAAACTATAAGAACAATTTAAAATTCGAATGGTAATTAATAAAAATAAATATTGTAATATAAAAATAAATTTATATATTAAAGATATATCTATAATTGTATATAATTTAAAAGTGACAATAATAATATAATTGTAATATAATTTAAAAGTAATAATAAAAGTAATAATAAATTCTCTTTCACATAATGCATATCCAGGGAATGGAAAGTTACTTTTTAAAAGTAACAAGTTACAGTTACTCGTTACCGAGTAGGAAAAGTAACAAGTTACCGTTACTAGTTACCGATT
>NW_017297714.1:28804-29403 GCF_001594075.2 Trachymyrmex cornetzi | reverse complement strand
GTGTCGTATCGTGTCCAATCATGTGCAAAGTAACGATAAACGTAACTGTAAAATTCGTTACCGTTACCAAAAAAATGTAACTTCGTTACCGTTACAGTTACCAAAGAAAAAAAGTAACGCAGTTACTAGTAAAGTTACCAAAAAAGTAACTTGTACAAGTAACGAGTTACAAGTAACGAGTTACTTCCATTCCCTGTGCATATCATACAAGTCTAAATCTATTTTTCTTTGATCTAAACTTAATAGTATTCACAACGATCATAATTTACACGACTCTATAACTCAATCATATATACACACGCTAGATATTTTAACTCCCATTGGGGATGGTTTTTATTTTTCTTATTTTTCGAAATATTCAAATTTTTTAATTTTTTAATATGATTATGACTTTTCTTATTAATATGCTTCTTATTTATATTATTTTTCTAAGTATTATATTCTTATTCTTCTTATTTACATTCATGCTTTACTACTATCCTACCATGTTATTTATTATATCTAGCGCCAAGTGTTTTTACATGAAAAATTTTTTTATTTAAATTAAATTTTTTCATTTTATACGGTTAATTCTTTAATTTTTGTGGTAACATTTAAAT
>NW_017297714.1:26074-28658 GCF_001594075.2 Trachymyrmex cornetzi | reverse complement strand
TGGATTGGAATAGGAAGATTCTTCAATAAGTATACGTATACTTAGGTTTCATTGTATAAAAATTAAAGATAGTACCATTTGGATTAAATAAATAATAAATAAAGATATATAGTATCACTTGAGTTTTACTTTTCATTCTGATAGTAGAATTTAACTTGGCGCCACAGTTGTTGATATCAAATCATTCGTACAAATAATACATACCATTAGATTAATATTCGTTATTTATTTAATTTGGCATGATATAAAGAAGTGGGATTTAACTTGGCGCCAGTTCTTGATATCGAATCTTTTATAGGAATAATACATAAAATTTTTGATAAAATTTTGATAAAATTTTGATGAATTTAACTTGGCGCCAATTGTTGATATCAAATCTTTTATACAAATGATACATATCATTAGTTCTACTAAACAGCAAACGTGATTAGTTATCAGTTTCACCAACGCTTAGCGCTTTTTTTACCTTTTTTTTAAAAAGGTAAGTTTGTATTTAATTTTAAAATTCCATAGAGAAAATCTTTTATACACATGATACATATCATTAGTTCTACTAAACAGCAAACGTGATTAGTTATCAGTTTCACCAACGCTTAGCGTTTTTTTTACCTTTTTTTTACCTTTTTTTTAAAAAGGTAAGTTTGTATTTAATTTTAAAATTCCATAGAGAAAATCTTTTATACATATGATACATATCATTAGAGTTAAGTAAATAATAAAAAAAAGATTGGGTTTTACTTTTTAATTTGGTAGAATTTAATTAATTTAATAATTAATTATACGAATACGATACATATTATTAGAGTTAAATATTAAGAAAAAAATTAAAGTTACTATTATTTTTTCTTTGGGAGGAATAAAATGGTAAAATTTAATTTGTTCGAATTACCTGGAATTTGATTTGGCCCCAATTGTTGATATCAAATCTTTTATACAAATGATACATATCATTAATTCTACTAAACAGTAAACGTGATTAGTTATCAGTTTCACGGCCGATTAAGTAATTGGCGTTGGTGAAACTGGCCCAAATGGTGATTCTTTACGAGAAGCACCATTTAGGCCAGTTTCACCAACGCTTAGCGCTTTTTTTATAAATTTAAGACAACAATGTTCACCATGATAACAGAAATCAATTAAGAGAGAATTACCAATGTGAGCCAACAAAATGTTTTTTGCAAAATGTCATATATTATAAATCATAAGTATAAATTACAGACGTTTCGACATCATTATTGTGTTTGCTTCAAATGTATAAACCATATTCTAGATATAGTAAGCAATTTATTTCATTGGGACGCTTACTATATCTAGAATATGTTATTCCTACATTTAATAATGATGTTTTTCAAAACGTCTGTAATTTATGCTCATGATTTATAATATTGATAAAAAATACTATAAACATAGTATAATTATTATATGAATGTAGTAAAAACAGTGTGTATAACCGTCAATTAATGTAAGGCAAGATTGTTTAAAACTACTCTTAGGACGACTGTTACCAACACCGAATAACTTAATCGATTAACTCAATCAGCAGTACAGCTAACAGCAAGTCTGTATATCGTTCTTATTATTATGTTCATGATATACTTTAATCTCTGCGTTCCTACTTAATTCTGTCTATAATAGAATGACTGCTAATTGAGTATCGAGGTTGGTAACAATTGCTCTTAGAATATTATAAATGTAGTTACACTGATAGAAATTTCCCAATGAATTTTAATTAACATGTAAAGGAAGCATGTGGTTATGCACGAAATTAAATGTAATGAATGATCTGGAGACACTGGTAGTGTCTCGGCGCTAAGCTACGCGAAGCGACACTGCCGTGCCTCCTTTACGCGAACCGACGAGTTGCGGCAGATCGAGATTATCGGATCTCAATAACGGTTGAATCGATCGCGTTCTATGTATGCTCAATCGATAGCCACCACACAGATTATGTGATAAAAGTGCTTTTATTTTTTTTCTACGTGCCCTACGAGCGGAGATATCGCGACGCAAAGTTCCGAACTGCTACTTTTTCTGTCTATTTTCAGATACGTCGTCCTTATTGTCATCGTTATTATTACGTCGACCACATTCCGCGCATTCCTTTGGTGTCCGTCTGACATTCTTTACGCAAGGAGCGCTAGTTTCATGTCCTTCTGACATTGGTCGCGTTCAGCAGACTCAACTGTTATTTCTTTTGCAGCTAAACAGAGCATTGACTCGGAGTCAGGTCGAGTCAGTAAATCGAATACGTTATAAGATAATGGCCGCGTTCAGCAGACTCAACTGTTGTGGAGCGGATCCGTGAGCGCTCGCTGTTATTGGATGATCTAGAAGAATACACCAATAACAGCGAGCGCTCACGGATCTGCTCCACAACAGTTGAGTCTGCTGAACGCGACCATTCTTTACGCAATTAGTACGCAATACGCAAGGAGCGCTAGTAGTAATATGGTATACATATGATCAGCGAGTGCTGCGATCTGGAGATACGACTAATTATTAGGGTACGTTTCCATGAGCGCGTCACGCGTCGCGTCGTCCAATTGCTGGATTCACACTGTATCCGATTTTCGTCGTACGACGC
>NW_017297714.1:25008-25811 GCF_001594075.2 Trachymyrmex cornetzi | reverse complement strand
GCAGAGCGTCGTACGACGCAAATCGGATGCAGTATGAATCCAGCAACACGCTCAGTGGAAACGTACCATTAGTGTATACTGTATACACTTTTGGTTAGGTTAGGTCCGTCATATCGATGGTAGTAAAGGAACACGTAAGTGATTTTCTACTTCTGCAATACATTTTAGACTTACTCAACACGTTTTTGTACGGAATGAACGAATCTGACAAAAAAATTAGGTAATTATACAGTTTAGCCGTTCACCTCAAAAATCGATGAACATAGGCTCATTCGACGCGTTTTTGCTTAAAACGAAAGAATCTGGCAGAAATAAGCGTCGCTCTGCCCCGCGAACCGAGTTATTAAGCGTTAAAGTTGACGATTTCTGGTTAGGAAATCTGTCATACCGACGTTACGTTGCGACTGAAATATGCTCTGTGGTCATATGCGCATGCTCTGTGATCACATGCGCATGCGTTGTACGTACTTTTCGGTAAGAGTGCACGAAATTTAAAGTCATATCCCATGTAGACAGTGGGGTGTGTGAATAGTAATGCTTGGGTTCGGGCTGCTACGCCGCCCTCACGAAATAAAAAAATATCATATCCTACTCGCTTGGGGCCTAACTGCGTGGAAGTTACAGCTGAGACAGTGTCCCCCCGCTTGGAATATTTCTAAAATATTCCAAGAAAGTACCGCTTCAAAACTACAACAAATCAGTGCTTTAAAAGCACAAATTCACTGCTTTAAATACACAAATTCACTGCTTTAAATACACAAATTTTTTGCATTAGCAGTGAATTTGTGTATTTAAAGCAGTGA
>NW_017297714.1:24454-24684 GCF_001594075.2 Trachymyrmex cornetzi | reverse complement strand
CATCACATTTAATTACTCCTACAGCTTTGTATCTGGTATTATTACATAATTTAGCAAAACAAGAACGAACCATTTTTTATTTAGCAGTACTTCTGGATAACTTCAATTATTTATTCGGAGTTATTTGTACCGATTCTTACTTAAAATGCAACTAGTTAGTTCTTGATTTGGCCAACTTCCGGACCTGATGGCTCTGAGATCTTGGATACACGGTCCTCTCTTTCTATCTT
>NW_017297714.1:22030-24302 GCF_001594075.2 Trachymyrmex cornetzi | reverse complement strand
TACAACGCATGCGCATGTGATCACAGAGCATGCGCATATGACTACAGAGCATATTTCAGTCGCAACGTAACGTCGATATGACAGATTTCCTAACCTGAAATCGTCAACTTTAACGCTTAATAACTCGGTTCGCGGGGCAGAGCGACGCTTATTTCTGCCAGATTCTTTCGTTTTAAGCAAAAACGCGTCGAATGAGCCTATGTTCATCGATTTTTGAGGTGAGCGGCTAAACTGTATAATTACCAAAAATTACCCCGTGGACCGAGATATTAATCGTTAAAGTTGATGACTATTCAGGTTAGGAAATCTGTCATATCGATGGTGGCACACATTACAGCAGTGAGCAGAGTATTTGCTTGGTTAATATTTGTCTGTAAAGCAGAAAATTTGTTTAATCCTTCATGCCATCGATGCAACAAATTTCCTCTGAATATCTGTCAACTTTAATTAATAACAATTAATAACTCGGTTTGCGGGACAAATTTTTCATGTAGTGCAAAAATGCGTCGAATGAGTTTATTTTATCAACCTCGAGAAGGTAAGGAGGTTAATTCAACAATTACCGGATGTTGATGTCTTGCATAAATCTAATTGTTTGTTCGACCTTGTACGTATATTATTATGTAACTTGTAATTTAAAGATACGTTTCATGATGCATTTTTTGTCGAGGTTTCCTTGTGGTAAAATAAACCGCTTATTAATGAATCCATCCAGAAAGCGTCAAGATTTTTCTCAAATGGAATTTACGAAAAGATGTTTGGAACAAAATTTAGAACTTTGTCAAATTCACGTATGGTTTACATGTCTGTTCATCTGCAACGAACAATTTCCCAAGTCTGCCTCGGTATCGGCACGCATAGTACGCCGTACGCTCACCATACTAATACCGTGTAGGTATTTGTCTATCTGGGTATCTATTATCTAATTATTATTATTTTACGAAATTCATTTTCAGGTATTATTGAAAATTGGTAGGACTTGTTGACTTTACCTCAACTGACTATTAAAAACTTTATTTTCGGACGCTGAACCAGTTTGGAACATTTTGATTAGGAACAAAATTTGGTCAAATTCACGTATGGTTTACACCTCTGTGTTTGACTATATAATATACTCAGTAAGTCGAGTTGCTTATATGCCTATGCAGAAGCACGCATTACTGGTGGCAATGCAGAATATGATTAGATCGCAAGTCCGGTAGGGAACGATAAATGACAACATTTAATACATATTAATACATATTAAAAAATTTTTAATCTCATTATTAAACTTTATAGTATATTAGTAGCATGTAAAATTCAATCTTATCTCATTCGTTGTACTTGTCATCTAATCTTATTCCGTATTACTAGTAAAGCATGTTTCTGCCCATGGGCAGACAGGCAATCTGATTTACTGATCTGTAGGTTCTGCATTACTAGTAAAGCATGCCTCTATGTAATATACTCAGCAAGTTGAGTTGCCTATAGGCCTATGGGCAGGAGCACGCGTTACTGGTAATGCAGAATATGATTAGATCGCAAGTGTGGTGGGGAATGAGACAAGAGAATTCTAACACAATGTAAAATTTTATAAAATATGTATTTAATAATTAATGAATCCATCTCCAGAAAACGTCAAGAAGATTTTTCTCAAATGGAATTTACGAAAGGATGTTTGGAACAAAATTTGGAACTTTCAAATTCAACATATGGGGTTTACATCTCTGTTTATCTGCAACGAACAATTTTCCAAGTCTGTCAGGAGCTATTGCATATTATATGTAATAAACACAAGTAATATTATATTTTATTCCTCCCGCAAATTATCTAATTATTATGTATTTTTTTACGAAATACATTTTCAGGTATTATTGAAAATTGGTGGGACTCGTCGACTTTATCTCAACTGACTAGACTATTAAAAACTTTATTTTTGAAAACTGGACCAGTTTGGTTAATTTGGAACATTTTCATTTGAAACAAAATTTGGGACTTTGTCAAATTCACGTATGGTTTACATCTCTGTTTGACTGCAACAAATTTGTTAACTAAGTTAAGAAACAATGATGAAAAAGTTTATTTGTTAACTAGGCTAGCAAATGATAACGACAACCAATTTATTCGATAACGATCTCCATTTGTTTATATATAAGACATATATAAATCATGAAGGTTAGAAAGAGAAACTAATTGTAAGATGCACATTATAAAGTTTTATTATTTTACAGTAATATGAACAGTTACACGCACTGTTTTTATTTCTTATACATTCATATAATAATTATACTAT
>NW_017297714.1:21220-21695 GCF_001594075.2 Trachymyrmex cornetzi | reverse complement strand
TTAATCAGCGTTGGTAACAGTCGCCTTAAGTAGTCTCAAATAATCTTGCCTTGCATTAATTGGCAGTTACACAAACTATTTTTATTTCTTATACATTTATGTTACTGTAAAAAAATTTTTATTCATATTACTATGAAATAATAAAACCTTCTAATGCATCTTACAATTAGTTTCACTTTCTAACCTTCAAGATTTATGTCTTAAATTAATCTAATCTCCTTTTGTTAAATATTGAGTTATAAATAAATGGAGATCGTTATCGAATAAATTGCTTGTCATTATCATTTCCTAGCCTAGTTAACAAATATACCAGTGTATAATCCCATCTCCGTACGATTTTCTTTTATTAAATATTAATTATAAATTTTTTCATTATTGTTTCCTAACTTAATTAACAAATTCGTTGCAGTTAAACAGAGATGTAAACCATACGTGAATTTAACAAAGTCCCAAATTTTGTTTCAAATGAAAATGT
>NW_017297714.1:3153-21169 GCF_001594075.2 Trachymyrmex cornetzi | reverse complement strand
GTAAAGTCAACGAGTTCCACCAATTTTCAATAATACCTGAAAATGAATTTCGTAAAATAATAATAATTAGATAATAGATAATTTGCGGGAGGAATGAAATATAATATTACTTGTGTTTATCATTATACATATAATATGCAAAAGCTCCTGGCAGATTTGGGAAATTGTTCGTTGCAAATAAACATGTAAACCATACGTGAAAAAAAAATTTGACAAAGTTCCAAATTTTATTCTAAACATCTTTTCGTAAATTCCATTTGAGAAAAATCTTCTTGACGTTTTCTGGATGGATTTATTAATAAGAGGTTTACTTTACCACAAGGAAACCTCGACAAGAAATGCATCATGAAACGTATCTTTAAATTACAAATTACATAATAATCACCGATTAGGGTTAATCGAGTTGATGATATCCTTTGTATATAAGATTTAATTTTTTCTTCAAGGATATTCTTATAATTCGAATTAGGGTTAATTGAGTTGATGATATCCTTTGTATATATGATCGTATACAAACTTACCTTTTTAAAAAAAGATAAAAAAAGCGCTAAGCGTGCAAATGTTTCTCGTGTAGAACCACTATTTGGGCCGGTTTCACCAACGCCAATTATTTAATCAGCCATGGAACTGATGACTAATCGCTTTTGCTGTTTAGTAGAATTGAGCACTTACGGTTGACAGTGAATCACCGATTAGGGTTAATCGAGTTGATGTTTTTTCTTCAAGGATATTCTTATAATGATATGTATCATTCGTATAAAAGATTTGATTTCAACAAAACTGGCGCCAAGTTAAATTCCGTGTAATTCGTGCGGATACCAAATTATATAAATAATATTAACTTTAATCATATATACAAAGGATATCATCAACTCGATTAACCCTAATTCGAATTATAAGAATATCCTTGAAGAAAAAATCAAGAAATACAATACATAATTTAAAAATTAACGTCTCTTTCAGATTTATTTAAATATATCGAGTCACGATAATGCGAAGATGAGAAATATACTTAAATGCGAAACACGATTTTTTAAAAGATTATTAGGGATTAGTCACTGAAAAGATTAAAGATCGTTTCCAAAACGCTCTGCTTGTTCAATTGTCCTTCTTTTCACCTACTCCTAAACACAGTCGCGTGCATAAGTTCATAAACAGCATTGGGAACGCTAATGTTTGATTTTTCTCTTGTATTCTGTTATGCGTTCCCACTGTGAACAGATTTGAAGAGGAGTTACAACACTTTTAAAATGTTCTTGATACTAGGTTCCTAGCTGTAATTGCTACGGAATTCGAGAAACATGTTTCGATCTTTTGTATTAATCGTGGCACTCGTCGAGTTGATCAATTCGAAATTGTTAAGGTGTGTGTGTGAGATAGTGAAAAGATTGATTCGTGACAAATACTTCAACGATAATTAGAACAAAACTGTAGAAAAATGTCTTTGAGTGTGTAAGATAATCTTTTGAAAAAGGCTTTTAAGCATCGTTTTAAAGCTCGGAATTTTATGATCTTCATGTCTTAAGTGAGATAAGCATCATGGAAACCGAAATTTGCATTTAAAATAAGTAAACATTATTTTGATGCGTAATAGTTTAAAATAAATTGCAATCATTACATAGTACTGAAATGTTGAGACATAAATAATATCTAAAAATAAAAAGAAATTAAATTAAAAATGATTATTTAATTTGTCCGAAATTTGTATGTTGTACGATGTTCGTATCTTCGTGTAATTGTGAAATACATGTATATATATATATATATATATATATATATATATATATATATACATATATACGTAAATATATAACATAATGGATTTCTTTTGTGTTGCTTCAAGTATTCCATTATATGGGACAAACTCAAGTCGAATAATCCATTCGAATGCTCATCGAATCAATTTGGATGATAATACAAACTCACCACTGCTTAATTTATATGACAAACAATACTATGGCATTATTTCAGTTGGAACACCACCGCAGAAGTTTACCATACATTTCGACACTGGTGTCTCTGATATTTTTGTACCACCCATCAACTGTTACGATTACCATATTACTTGCTGTATGTAAATCATAACGTAACATTTCCTTCGACAATTCATTATTTTATTTATTTCCATATTTATATTATTATACTTATATTTCATGTTATTTATATAAAGTAGCCACGGCAATGTCGCTGCGCGTAACTTAGCGCCGAGACACTACCTCTGTCTCCAGATTTATACTTATATACAGGCACGTTTATGTTTAATAATACTACTATTACATATGTAGAAATAATTGCAATTACTTTTTTATTTTAATGACTGACTTTAAGTAAAAATATAGGGTACGGAGGCAATCTTTATTTATATTTCAAGTCTAATTTTTATGATGATTTAAAATCTAATAGTTTTAAAATTAAAATCACTGAGAAGATAAAAATTAGGAAATTAAGTTTTAAAATTATATGTGGTTTATATTATTTATATCGTGCATATTTTAAATGTATAAATGATTATCTTTGACACATGGTACAATTTATATGTTAAAGCAAAGAAATAAATGTTTTTAATCTTATAACGATTGTTAACATATATATCTTTAAATTAATAAACGAAAATTTATTTTTAACATCTTTAACAACAACTGATTTCCTGTTATTATTTTATACAGCGTTACATAGAAAATATAATAGTAATAAGTCCCACACGCACATAGAAGTTGGTACTAATATCACACTTAGTTATGTAATTGGTAAGCTGTCTGAGAATACTTATCTACTGATGTAGTGAATGTAGGTTGTCGTCAAACAAACAGTTCAATATAATCTCAATTATAATTTTTTTATAAAGATTTTTTTATAGAAGCACTTGTGTATATTTTATAGATTGCTGGCGTTAGTGTTCAAAATCAAACATTCACAGAAGCGATAATATTGAATCCGAAATTTGCCTTTCTGGCATACGACGGAATCATAGGAATGGGTTATCCCAAGATGTCTGAAAAAAGAATGCCTCCCGTTTTCACCAGCATGATTGAACAAGGCCTTGTGTCGGTACCTATTTTTAGTTTCTATTTGAATCGGTATGTATATCTCTTCATATCTAAAAATATTCTTTAACTTCAACAGTTCGCCTTCTTATATTACAAAGCTGTCTTTTTAATAAATAATATTTTTTATATTAAAAAAACACATTGTGCACAGAAATGATTACTATAGTGAACTGACATTGGGTGGTTCCAACCCCAATTATCGTAACACCGAGTTCACTTATGTCAATGTAACCAAAAAAGGATACTGGCAATGGATAAGTACGTTATCCTTTTTAAACAACATATACATATATGTCAACGGATTATATATCAGTTAATTATTAATGTTGTAGGGTACATGTAGGGCATCATATAACTTTTTGTGAGGATGGCTGTGAAGCTATTGCCCACACTGGTTTTCCGGGATTATCTGGACCAAGAATTGAAATCCAATTTATTAACAATGAATTGGATACATTACTTCTAATTGGAATTGATCATGGAAGAGACATGATTGTAAGTAGATGAAAAATTTCCCAATGGAAGCTTTCTTTCACTGATACTGAATAAATTACTGAAATAAATTAATAAATGTCTGTAGGGACAAGGGCAGGACAGACTCACAACACAGTTATATTGTATATGGTAGTCTGTATAATTAGTGTGTGAAGTACTACAGTATTTAGTTTGCCTATAATGCATCGAACACTGCTCGAGTTTTCTGAATGCTTAACCTTACGCGATCCAAGTCTCCCTTGCCTTCGCGACTACGCAACTCGACGACTCAATTCGACAACGCTATTCGTCAAAGCGACTCGACCACTTGACTACTCGACAACGCAACAACAACAAAGCGACTCGACCACTTGACTACTCGACAACGCAACAACGTCTCTTCTCTTCTTAACACACCATCGATCACACATTCCGAGATCCGCCTAGCGCTACACTCGCGCCACACACATACTACACTCGCGCTACACTCGCGCCATGTTTGACGTGAGAACGCGCGAACTTTTCTAGATCCCACATGTCTGATTTGTTACCGTTGATAATAATGTCATTTATTAGTACTAAGCTTTGTAATGTTATTGGTTATATTAATATGGATTACTATTAGGTACTAAACTTTGTTTAAAGGTGGAATACAATGAGATTCCTCAGTTCCCCGATGTTACTTTTTTTCTGAATGGTAAACCATTCGTACTCACTGCACAAGATTACATCTATAAGGTAAATATTGTTAAATAAATGTTAATATTCCTAATCGCTCAATACGAATCTTCAGATTGATGATTTCAGAAGCGATAAAGTACATAAAAACTCATGCAAAATATAGTAAATTGGAAGCATTTTTCAAAATAATAATTTTTACATTTAATTGAATACATTTGTAAACAAAAATATACTGACTTTCTCGCCGGACTTGGTTAGGCGGAGTGAGTGCGCATGGTGGTGCGAGCGAGCGTGTGTGGATAGGTTTCACTGAGAGCGATCATATAGATGGAAAGCGTACCTGGATACAGTCCAGAAGGAAGTGAAATCGAACAAAGTATAAGGGCAAGTGGAAGCAGATAGGTAGGTGACACAGGAAAAGCGATTTGCGGGACTGAGGCGGGAAGGCGGTTGAGAGGTTAGGACGGACCGGAAAGCGGGTAAGAGCAATAGGATGAGCAGATATACAAAAGGAAGGGGCGGAAAGGAGGTAAACCAGAAAAGCCTGGATTTTAGTAAGGATAGCAATAAGGTAGTGGAAAAGAAAAAGGTTACGTTTGAAGAGGAAGGAGAAGCCAAAGGATTAGAGAGAAAGGTTAGGGAGGAAATGAGAGAGATAGTAGAGGTCAAAGAGGGACTGTTAAAGGAAATAGGGGAGGTTAAGAAAGAAAGGAAAAGATTATTGGAGATAGAAGAAGGATGGAAAAACAAGGAAAAAAACTGGGAAATCAAAATTAGGATTTTAGAGGAGAACATAGAGGAATTAGGAAAAGAGGTTAGGATATTGAGAGAGATGATAGAAAACAAGGAGAAGGAGATAGAGGAGGAGATGAGCGTAGCCAGGGGAAGTGCGATAAGCAGAGGGGGAAGCGGGATGGGTAGCAACTGGGGTTGCAGAGGGGGGTCGGATATCAGTGAGGACAGGTTAAGCACAAGAGAGGTAGGTAAATTGAGAAAATGGATGTCTGACAAAGATAAAAGTGAAAGGAAGAATAATATAGTACTGAAAGGTGTGGATATAGATAAAGTAAGAACGGAAATGAAAGAGGGAGGGAAAGAGGACTGGGTGGAATGGATAGGAAACTTTATGCGAGAAAAAGTAGGAATTAGTGGAGGAATTGTAGGGGGTAGAGTAAGTGGAAGGGTTATTATTGCAACGCTAGAAAATGAGAAAGTAAAAAGAGACATCATGGGTAACAAATATAAGTTTAAGGGGGAACAGGTATACGTAGAAAACGATTTATCCTGGGAAGAACGAAAAATACAGGAACAGATAAATAGATGGGCGAAGGAAAGGAGAGGGAAAGGAGAGGATATAAAGATAGCGAGGGACAAAGTTAGAATAGAGGGGAAATGGATCTACTGGGAGGAATTAGAAAGGATAATAGCGAGAGAGAGGGAGGACAGTGAGATTAGGAGGAAGGGGGCAGGGAAGGGAATCAGGGAATAAGAGAAAAGCTAAGGAGGGGGCAGAGAAGAAAGAGAGGGCTTAATTAAGGGGAAAAGTTCAGGTGGGAACTGGAAATTAATTTTTTGGAATGTAGCAGGAATAGAGACGAAGGACAGAGATTTCTGGAGATTTTTGGAGGGATACGATTATATAGGATTATGCGAGACATGGTTAACAGAGGAAAGGTGGCACAGATTAAAAACTAGGTTACCGGAATCGCATGAATGAGTGAGCAGGAACGCAATAAGGACAAAAAGGAGAGGCAGGGCTAGTGGGGGCATAATAATAGGTAAGAGGAAGGAGTGGGGGAACAACAAATTGGAGATTGTTGAAACTGAGGTGAACGGCATAGTGCAAATAATCATTAAGGAGGAGACAGAGGATATAAGGATAGTGGCAATATATAATAATACATATGGCAAGGAGATAGGAGAGGTACTGTTAAAAGAGTTAAGGAAATATGAAAACGACAGCATAATCATGGGTGGGGATTTTAATGTTAGAACCGGTGAACTAGGAGGGGACGAGGAAGAAGGTGGTGTGGAAAGAAGAAGTAAAGACAAAATTGTAGGTAACGGAGGTAAAAATCTCATGGAAACTTTACAGAGGGAAGGGTTTAATATATTGAATGGTAGAACTAGAGGAGATTGGGAAGGAGAATTCACATATATAGGAGTAAAAGGTAGCACAGTAATAGACTATATATTTGTTGGCGAGAAATTGCAGGATAGAGTGAGGGGATTCAGAGTAGAGAGTAGGGTAGACTCGGATCACTTGTCTGTATGCATGGAGCTGAAAACAACCGGTGCAGAGGATAGAAGAGGAACAAGAAACAGGGGAAAAGAAGACTTAGTGAGGAAGACACAAGAAGAAGTGAGGAAAACAATTTGCTGGAACGAAGAGGCGAGGGAAGGGTTCAGAGTAAGGACAGAAGAGATTGGCTGGACAGAGGCACATGCTGAGGAATCAGTGGACAAGATTTGGGATAGGCTTAAAAGTATAGTTAAGGAAGCATTCATATACAAAGATAGGAAAATTAAGAAAAGGAGCATTGATCACAAGTACTGGTGGGACAGAAATTGCACGAGGAACAAAAGGAAGGTAAAGGGGATATACTTGAGATGGAGGCTAGGCAAAGAAGCGAAGGAGAGATACATGGAGGAAAGGAAAGGTTTGAGAAAATTCTTAGAGGACAAAAGGAAAAAGAAAAGAGAGGAAGAAGAAGAGGAACTAAGAAATATGCGAGGGAAGAAGGAGGTATGGAAGTACATAAATAAGAAGAGGAACAAAAAAGACTGGATAGAGAACAATATAGAGAAAGAAAGCTGGAGAATACACTTTATGAATCTGCTTGGAGGAACTGAAGAGGATACAGTACGGGAACTGGACACAGGTAAGTGGGATAGGAGTGAGGTCCCGCTGGAAGAGAATAGAGAGGTAATAGAGGAAGAGATAGGCGAGGAGGAAATAGAGAGAGCGATCCGGAGAATGAAAATAGGGAAAGCGGTGGGGATAGACGGTATCCCGATGGAGGCCTGGAGGTACGGAGGTGACGCGGTGAGGAAAGGGCTAACTGAGCTAATAAGAAAAGTGTGGAAAGTTGGATTGATGCCAGAGGAATGGAGAAAGAGTATTATAGTTCCCTTGTATAAAAGGGGTGACGCGGAGAAGACGGAGAACTATAGAGGAATTTCGCTTCTCTGTCCCGCCTATAAGATATATGCTGAGATATTAAACAACAGATTAGCGGAACAGGTGAGGGAAAAGAAAATGCTGCCAGAGAGTCAAATGGGATTTAGAAAAGGAAGATCTACAATGGACAACATTTACATCTTGAATCACGTTATACAGAGGGAGAGGATGAAAGAGGAAAAGAAGGTGTTTGCCTTGTTCATCGACTTGAAAGTGGCGTTCGACAATGTAAACAGAGAGAAACTATGGGACATAATGAAAGACAAAGGAATGGGAGAGAAATTAAGCAAGAGGATAGAGAAGATATATGAACGTACAGAGGCATTGGTAAGAGAGCAAGGGACGGATTAACAAGAAGCTTCATAGTAAATAAAGGAGTGAGGCAGGGGTGTGGTCTGAGCCCTTCCCTTTTTAATATATACATAGCGGACCTAGATAGAGAATTAGAGAATAGAGGAGTAGGAGGGGTAGGTTTAGGTCAGGAGAGGCTATGAACACTTGCCTATGCGGACGATATGGTATTATTAGCCAAAAATAAGGTAGCGTTAGAGGATATGTTGTCCACGTTAAGTAGGTTCTTGAGAGACAGGAAATTGGAGGTTTGCGTAGAAAAAACTAAGATTCTATTTAATTTTCAACAGCAAAGGTAAGGGAAATAGAGGGGAGTGGAAATGGAAGGGAAAGAACACAGAGGAGGTCAGGGAGTTTAAATACTTAGGCTTTATTTTTAATAGGAACGGAAACTATAAGGATCATATAAAAGAGCTTAGAGGAAAGGCAGAATGGCGGTCAAAAAGGTATGGGGATTAGGAGAAAGAATTTGTAAAGATGACTTCTCTAGAAGATGGGTATTATTCAGATATTTAGTACAGAGCGTGATATCATATGGTGTAGAAATATGGGGTTGGGAAGAAAAAAAGGAACTAGAAAAAATAATGTTAGATTACGTAAGGTGGGTCTTCAGAATAGATTTCTGTACACCGAGGTACATAATTCTAAAGGAACTAAGTTTGGAAAAGTTAAAGATAAGGTGGGGGATTAGGGCAGGAGAATTTGAAGACAAAGTCAGGAAAAAAAACGACGGTAATCTTATGAAGAAATGCTGGCTGGAAAAAGAAAATCTAGCAATAGAAGAGCTATATAGCAGGGAAAAAGTGAGGTACTATAATAGGAATGGTTGGAGTACGGAGGCTATAGAGAAGTTGAGGAATAATGAGGTGGATATCAGAAATGAAATTAGGAAGAGGGAAAAAGATATTCAAATATAAGAGTTAGATAAGAAAATAAGAGAGTCAAGATACAATAGAAGATATAAAGAAATAGATAAAGATAGGCCAAATTACTTACTAAAAGAAAATTTAAATAAGATAAGAAAAGGAGATGGGGTGAGAGGGCTTATAAGGGTTAGGTGTGGCAATATGGAGGAGTACAATAAATATTGGATAAACGAAGTAGACAGGGTGTGCAGTTTCTGTGGAGTAGGACAGGACGAAATGAGTCACTACGTAAAGGAATGCGCAGAGGTAAAAGGATGGTTCGAGGAATTAGGTGGGGGTACAGAGGAAAGATTACAAAGTTTATTGAGTGATGGGTTAGATGAAAGGAAAGGAAAACTGTTAGAAAGGCTATGGAAAGCGAAAGAAGGTAAAATTAAAGAGAGGAACAGAATAAGAAAGAGAGCGGAAGAGGCGAACAGGACAGAGGATACGAAAGTAGAGGCAGTTTAAGAATACAGGTATTGCGAAAGAAGAAAGAGTGAGATCTAGGGTAGGGTAGAAAGTGTGGGAGGTAGAACATAAAAGAATTCAGAACGGACATAATTAAACTCTAGGTACTAAGTCACAGGTAATATCAAATAGGTTGCGTGATAGTAAGCGATAAGTCAACATGTAAAAAAAAAGTACGAAAAAGTGCGAATTGTGATTGCTTTGTAACACGATCTGTGATATCGTTCGGCGGCGAACAAAATGCGATGACTAACTTTAAGTACATAGGGATTATATATTTATATATTTATTTATATACTGGTGTTCTCGGTATTGTCAGTAGGAAATAGCAATAAAGAGTCCGGCGTAAAGCCAAACAACTATATAGGCGATAAGGTGTAAATGAGGGAATGGATGAGTGAATGTAGTAGAATTATTGTAACCAAGTCTCTTCTTGGCTAAGCTGAAGTGAATAAACTTATATATATATTATATATACTGACTTTCTCGCAAATCATATAGTTTATTTCGTTTTCTGATAATTATTCAATTTCAATTGTAAGGTTATTAAATGATTTTATTTAACAGACAGAGATGTTTGAGTATATTTTACAAATATGTCGAATGCAATGTTGTTTTATTAAAAAATATATTTTAATGTAATTTGTAATCAGTTTTAAATATATTTCTCGCTTTTGATGTCGCAATATAAGATGGTAATGAATAGATAAAAAAGAGCTATAAATTGTTTTAAAATAAAACATCAGGCTATGTTCAATTTGTTGTAGATCGAATCGACTATGGCATGTACAAGCACTTTCGTAAAAATGCCCACGGAATATTCGGATTTCAGGAATACTTGGATTTTGGGTATTCTATTTCTTAATAAGTTTTGTACTGAGTTTGACATGGGGAACAACCGAGTGGGATTTGCGCATGCAAAACGTTTGCATTTGTACACTCATCCTGAGGAATGGCAATGGAGTCATCATGGAACCGATAGCGATTCGACCGGTATGATGTCGATGTCGGTATTGTTAAGGTGAGATAGTGAAAATGTTGATTCGTGACAAATATTTCAACGATAATTAGAACAAAACTGTTGAAAAATGTCTTTGGGTGTAATCTTATGAAAAATCTTTTGAGCATTTAAAGATCGGAATTTTATTATCTTCATGTCTTAAGAGACGAGCATTATGGAAACTGAAATTCGCATATTTAAAATATGTAAACATTATTTAAATGCGTAAATAGATTAAGGTTAATTGCATTAATTACTTAGTACTGAAATGTTGAGACATAAATAATATCTAAAAATAAGAGGGAATTTTAAATTAAAAATGATTAATTAATATATTTGTTCGCGCGCGCGCAAAATTCGTATGTTGTACGATATTCGTATCTTCGTGTATTTGCGAAATGTATATATATATACACACATATACGTAAATATATAACATAATGGATTTCTTTTGTGTTGCTTCAAGAATTCCATTATATAGGACAAAGCCTATTCGAAAATGGATTTCCATTGATGGTTGGCGATTTGATTTGGCTGATTATCCTAAGGCACGATAGCTTTATTTATATGACAGACAATACTATGGCATTATCTCAGTTAGAACCTCACCACAGAAGTTTAAAATTAATTTCGACACTGGTACCTCTAATTTTTTTATACCATCCATCAACTGTTCCACTAATAATCTTGCTTGCTGTATGTAAATCATAACATAACATTTTCTGCGACATTCCATTATTTTATTTATTTTCACATTTATACTATTATATTTATATTTTGTTATTTATATTTATACTTATGTACAAGTATATTTATGATTAATAAAATTACTATTACATATGTAGAGATGATAATAATTGCTTTTATATTTTAATGATTGACTTTAAGTAAAAGTACTATAATATAGAGTATGGAGGCAATCTATGTATTTCAAGTATAATTTTTATGATTATTTGAAATCTAATAATTTTAAAATTAAAATAACTGAAGGTAAATATTACGAAATTAAGTTTTACAATCATATGTCGTTTATTTTATTTATCGTGTTTATTTTAAATGTGTAAATGATTATCTTTGATACAATTCATATGTTAAAGCAAAGTAATAATAAATGTTTTTATTTTTATAAGTATTGTTAACATATATATATTTAAATTAATAAATAGAAATTTATTTTTGGCATGTTTAACAACAATTGATTTTCTGTTATTATTTTATACAGCGTCACTTACAAGATATTATAGCAATGAATCCCACACGTACATAGAAGTTGGTACTTATATGGGACTTCTTTATGCGGTTGGTGACCTGACTGGATACTTATCTACTGATGTAGTGAATGTAGGTTGTCAAGTAAACAATTCGATTTAGTTTCAATTATAATTTATAAAAATTTTTTTGTAGAATCATGTTACCGTTTTATAGATTGCTGGCGTCAATGTTCAAAATCAAACATTCACAGAAGCGGTAACATAAGATCGGTCTTTTGCCTTTCTGGAATATGACGGAATTTTAGGAATGGGTTACAAAACATATCTACAAAAGGAGTGCCTCCCGTTTTCACCAGCATGTTTGAACAAGCCCTAGTGTCGGCACCTGTTTTTAGTTTCTATCTGAATCGGCATGTTCATCCTTCTTAAGGCCCCTGAGTAGTCGCGGCGGCCATGTTGGAATCGTGACGTCAGAAGCGAGGAATGACACGTTAATTTATGCACGATGCCATTTGTAAACAGGGACAATTTGGATGAAATTAAACGATGGGTTCGCTTTAAAACACTTGTAAAAATCGATGAAAACTGTCCTTTTCTCCCTTGATAGTCAGTAAATGGTCGTAAAAGACTCGTAAAGTGAGCCTATATTCTGGCAGGAACACACGGTTTCATAACTGTTAAAACGAGTTAAATATACACTTTTACGTATAAAATTCCAAGATAACTTTAGTTGTCATCGAAAATTACGACTTTGAGAAGTACGAAACAAGTCACATTTTCACAATTAAGCAAATAATAACGAAATGGCATTGTGCACAAATTTCGTCGTCAAAACTGGTCAAAATGTCACTTTTCCACGCCTATAAGTTCGGCCATTTATCGTGGTGTGGCGCTGTAACACACATACAAGCACGATCCCATATCCGTGTGCTTGCCTGCGAGCACTTAAGTGTGTGGCTACCGATTTTGCCAGACCGCCGTCTGATACTGTGTCGCCACCGTCAACGCAGAGTTCTTGGCTGAGTAGTCAGGAGCCTTATGTCTAAAAATATTCTTTCACTTGAACAGTTCTTTTACTATATTACAAAATTGTTTTTTTAATATACAATATTTTTAATATTGAAAAAACAAATTTGCAGAAATGATTATTACGGTAATGAACTGATATTGGGTGGTTCCGATCCCATTCAATGTGACACCGAGTTCACTTACGTTAATGTTATCAGCAAAGGATACTGGCAATTTTCCATGGATAAGTACATAATTATTTTTTAAACTACATACTTATATATGTAAATGGATTATACAGAAGATAATTGTTAATGCTATAGGATAAAAATGAGACATATGATTTTTTTGTGAGGATGGCTGTGATGCCATTGCACACACTGATTTTTCGGGGCTATCTGGACCAGCATCACAAATCGAATTTATTAACAACGAATTGGATTCATTAAAACGAATTGGAATTGATCATGGAGGAGATATGCTTGTAAAAGATAAATTTCCCAATGTCAGCTCTCTTTCAATGAATACTAAATAAATTATTGAAATTAATTAATAAATGCCTGATTTGCTCCTGTTGACAATAATATTGTTTATTAATATTAAGCTTTGTTATGTTATTGGTCATATCAATATGGATTATTAGTATGTACTTAACTTTGTTTAAAGATGAACTGCAATCAGACTTCTTAGTTGCCAAATGTTACTTTTTTCCTGAGTGGTAATCCATTCATACTCACTGCACAAGATTACATCTATACCAGAACGGTAAATATATTTAAATTAAGGTTAAAATTCCTGATTACTCACCACGAATCTTCAGATTGATGATTTCAGAAGCGATAAAGTACATGAAAACTCATGCAAAATATAGTAAATTGGATGCATTTTTCAAGATGATGACTTTTACATTTAATTGAATACATTTGTAAAAAAAATATAATGACCTTCTCGGAAATCGTATAGTTTATTTTGTTTTCTGATTACAATTCAATTTCAATTATAAGGTTACTTATTGATTTTACTGTAACACATAGGAAGGTTTGGGTATAATTAACAAATAATCAAATGCAATATCGTTTTATTAAAAAATACAATTTAATGTGATTTGCAATATTTTTTAAAATATATTTCCTCGCTTTTGATGTTGCAATATAAGATGGTAATGAATAGACAAGAGCTATAAACTGTTTTAAAATGAAACGTCATGCCATGTTCAATTTGTTGTAGATCGATTCGAATACTACGGAATGTACAAGCCCTTTCGTAAGTTCCAAGGAATATTTTGGTTTTGAGGATATTTGGGTTTTGGGTATTCCATTTCTTAGTCGGTTTTATACTGAGTTCGACATGGAGAACGACCGAGTGGGACTTGCGCTTGCAAATTAAGTATTATTTTCTCAAGAGATTATTTTAAATGCTAGAAGATTATAAGAAATAACGAGCGAATTATTTTGTCTTGCAAAGTTTTTAGAATTTAAAAAAAAATGTTTTGTTTCTTAATTCTTACACTTGTGGCGTTGAAATTTTTATTTGGAGTTATTTAAGCGTTAACTGCATTCTTGTCAAGTGCGTACGAGATATAATTCATAAAAGCATAACGAAGATGTGCGATATTACTGCTATCAACGTTTAATGCAACCCATTCTTCCAGCATAATATCGTATTGTCACACGCGATATTATAAATATATTCTGATAATCTTAAATTCTTTCTTTTGTTTATTAAAACGTAAAAGTTGTACGTATTTCTCAATGTGGAATCTGCATTTGTAAACTTATCTAAAATCTAAAACAATAAATTGTCTTTAGTTGTAATTAATGTTATCAAATATATCTTACGTTACAAGGAAATTATAATAATATAAATTTTTATAAATAGTTTTGCGAGATATTAAGATTATATACTGTAACTAAACAATTTGTTTAAACTGAAGGAATGAATAAAATATATTGGCTGTAAGTGAGTTGCTATTTCTGTAGATAACCTCGTTCATCTCTTCATTATCCCACTTGTTTTGTAAGTACATAAAATAAATACGTACATCGGTAAATTACACGATTCTTTTCCGATCAACAACATTTTCAATATATTAGGTGTTAAACTTAATTCCTGCCGTTTTTTGTTTCCAAAATTGATTTGTTTCGAAGGGAAGATGAATGAATACCTTAATCAAAGTAATTTCCTCCATTTTCTACTTTATTACTAATTAATAATACTTTGATTAAGGTATTTGCCTTCGAAACAAATCAATTTTGGAGACGAAAAACGGCAGGAATTAAGTTTAACACCTAATATTATCGTTCAAATACAACCTAGAAGTATTATAGTATCTATTTTTTATCTGCGCCTCTTTCATATCGATTTGATAACTTCTTTTCTTTTGTTCTTATTTTTACATGTACAGATCCGAAGTGTACAGATCATAATTGCTTTCCGGTTGTTTCTTTTTTTGCTATCGATTGTTCACTGTTATTTTCAGGTAATTCATTTTCCGTCGTACTTATTTCTTTTCTTTTTGTACTATTTACTACATAATTAAAATTTTAAGTTATATATTTTAATGTGTTATGCGAGACTCTTGAGTGAGTTTGTATTTACAGACTCAATTTTTTAATTTATGCCAAGGAATAAACTACTGTGGGCATTGCGGTGTATAAATTTGGAGCATTACTGGACATTTTTTAAAAGAATTATGTATTATAATGATCAATATGAAGTTATATTTTATTGATCAATGTAAAGCGTTACTAAAGCATTAATGGGCATAAAAAATTGGGTATTACTTAGTCATTATATGAGTATTATTTGGACATTATTGGGCATTAGTAGACATTGACGTACAATGTTTTAGACAGCGATTTATCCCTTACTTACACCGTTTTATTTTTCAAAATTCAATTCCTAATATCGTATTGTAAAATAAAGTATATTCCACAATTATCCTTTCAACCAGCGATTTAATTGATTTGTGTTTCTAGGTCTTTTCTATTTACTTGTCGCTTTGTTGGGGAACACATTTTACATCGATGAATAAGATTGAATTGATGAGAATAGCCCAAAGCGAGCCAAATCATCTAATTCTGTAAATATATTCGTCGAATTATACATTGCTTTTAGATAAATTTTTGCGTATTATTTAACGCGTTGACTTTCAATTGCTCTCATTATTCTGGTCTCATGTTTCTGTATCATTATTTTTATAAGCTTATCCTATCCAGACAAACGATGCATACTTTAAAGATTAATACGAGGGTGGATCAAATAAACAGGAATTTTTTTTAAATATATTAGACGAGAATGAAAATATAAAGAAAACAAATTATTTTTCCATATAGTATTCTGCTATTATATAGCTAACATATTTTTCCAGCGGATAGGCAGTTTGGCGGTCCGTTTCCATAAAAAGTAGTAGTTGTGTCTGCAACTGATTGCGCAAAAATTCCTCTCTACTGGTATCGTCCACGAATCGTATTGTCCTCCTAATTCTTCTTTCAGTAGCCCAAATAAATGATAATCGTATGGAAAGATTTGTCTCAATGCGAATATTATTTGTTTGAGCCGCTAAAGAATTGGAATGATTCTAGGACGATGCCAGTATAGAGGAATTCGTGCGCAATTATCGGCAGACACAACCTACTACTTTTTATGAATAGGGGATCGCTAAACTATCTATCCGTTGGAAAAAATATATCAATGTAGCAGGGAACTATGTAGAAAAATAATTTGTTTTTTTTTTAATTTTTATTTGTATCTATTAAATAATAAAAAATATTCTCGTTTATATTTGATCCATCCTCGTATTTTTTTTATTAATCTCATTTATTTAAATACATTGAGTCATGCGTATATGCGAAATATGAGAGTGGACAAATGCGAACCGCATTATTTTTTAAAAAATTTATTAGATATTCGATTAACGAAAAGTACTGAGGTCACTTTTGAAATGTTTCGCTCACTTCGTCCTTCCTAACACAAATACACAAGTATATAAATAGCACGGAAACGCTAATTGGCTTTATTTTCGTTTGTTGTACGTCCTGATTGTGAACTGATTTGAAAAAGAGTTGGAACATCTCTGAAATCTTCTTAAACTTATTCGCCAGACAATTCAGAAAACATGTTTCGAATGTTCCTTGCAGTTGCCGCACTCGTCGTGCTAATCAATTCAGAGTTGCATAGGTGAGTAAACATTGATTCACAATAAATACTTTAACCATAATTAAAACGAAATGTACAAAAATGTACTTTGTGTGTTAGAATAATGTGGACAGACAAAAAAATACTTTAAATTTCTTTGAGGCTTGCACTTTAATTTTGTTTACGTCTTAAGTGAAATATGTATCATGAACGGAGAAGTTCGCATCTAAAATATATAACGTTATTTGATAGGGAAGGCATTATTTGCCTATAAAACGATTGTCTAGTTTCATTTGCACACAGCATGTTGCACACATGACAATATTACTCATGGCATATTGCACACACGACGCTATTAGTTTAATATACTTCATGCGCTTGATACGTGTACTAACTGGTAACTTTCTATTAAATTATTTCATTTTTATAGCTACGTATTTAAAGAATGATGTACTAAAGTGGTACAATATGCATCAAAATGATTACTTAAATACACATATCATGCTTATAAGTTTCGCTGAAATTAAGATAATTTATTAAAAAATTACCAGTACCTGTATCAAGAGCACAATGTAAATTAGGCCAATAGCGTCGTGTGTGCATTGTGCTGTGTGCAATACTGTTGTGTGTGCAATATGCTGTGTGCAATATTGCCGTGTGCAAACGAAGCTGTAATCGTTTGGTAGATAACGGGATCATCTCTATTTGCGTAAATAGATTAATGCAGATTGCCTTTGGTTGAGACTTACGTAATATTTAGAAATAAGAAGTATTTAAATTAAGTTTAAAGATGATTTATCAATTTATTTGAAATTCGTATATATTGTGCATATGTTGTGCGATATTCATATATATCTGTTCATATATTTGTGTTTTTATGAAACATATATGCGTACAATATAACAGAATTTTTTAAATGTTTTAAGAATTCCGTTGCACAAGACATCCTCTGTTCGAAAATCGATTGGAATCGATCATCGACAAGGTAATTTGACGTTTACTAGCATTGTAAAGGAACCGTTACTTAATTTTCGGAATGCTCAATATTATGGCGTTATTTCAATTGGAACTCCACCGCAAAAATTTAATGTACTTTTCGATACTGGTTCCGCTAATCTCTGGGTACCATCCGTACACTGTGACATTGATGACTTAACTTGCTGTAAGTATTATAACATTATTTTTTCAATGTTGTGTTTATATTTATATTTATGTTTATGTTCGTAGACAACAAAAAGGGAAAAGTTTGTGCTAATTGGAATTGGCATTGCAAACCGTGCGCTAATATTTTAATAAATAATATTTAATTTTAAACTATTAAAAACATTTCTTACAATAATGTTAATATTAAGTATTATTTATTCTTGCCACACCTAACAGAATTTTCATGAAGTATAATATTAGGTGTTAAACTTAATTCCTGCCATTTTTCGTCTCCAAAATTGATTTGTTTCGAAGGCAAATACCTTAATCAAAGTATTATTAATAAAGTATTATTAATTAGTAATAAAGTAGAAAATGGAGGAAATTACTTTGATTAAGGTATTCAT